>NC_136797.1:6015024-6045024 GCF_951216825.1 Electrona antarctica | reverse complement strand
TCCATCAGGTGGAGTCAGGTTAGGCCGGGGTCCCTCAGCCTAATAGATACATCATAGAGTCTCTTCCATCAGGTGGAGTCAGGTTAGGCCGGGGTCCCTGAGCCTAATAAATACATCATAGAGCCTCTTCCATCAGGCGGAGTCAGGTTAGGCCGGGGTCCCTCAGCCTAATAGATACATCATAGAGTCTCTTCCATCAGGTGGAGTCAGGTTAGGCCGGGGTCCCTGAGCCTAATAGATACATCATAGAGTCTCTTCCATCAGGTGGAGTCAGGTTAGGCCGGGGTCCCTCAGCCTAATAGATACATCATAGAGTCTCTTCCATCAGGAGGAGTCAGGTTAGGCCGGGGTCCCTGAGCCTAATAAATACATCATAGAGCCTCTTCCATCAGGCGGAGTCAGGTTAGGCCGGGGTCCCTCAGCCTAATAGATACATCATAGAGTCTCTTCCATCAGGTGGAGTCAGGTTAGGCCGGGGTCCCTGAGCCTAATAAATACATCATAGACCCTCTTCCATCAGGCGGAGTCAGGTTAGGCCGGGGTCCCTCAGCCTAATAGATACATCATAGAGTCTCTTCCATCAGGTGGAGTCAGGTTAGGCCGGGGTCCCTGAGCCTAATAGATACATCATAGAGTCTCTTCCATCAGGTGGAGTCAGGTTAGGCCGGGGTCCCTGAGCCTAATAGATACATCATAGAGTCTCTTCCATCAGGCGGAGTCAGGTTAGGCCGGGGGTCCCTCAGCCAAATAAATACATCATAGAGTCTCTTCCATCAGGCGGAGTCAGGTTAGGCCGGGGTCCCTCAGCCTAATAAATACATCATAGAGTCTCTTCCATCAGGAGGAGTCAGGTTAGGCCGGGGTCCCTCAGCCTAATAAATACATCATAGAGTCTCTTCCATCAGGCGGAGTCAGGTTAGGCCGGGGTCCCTGAGCCAAATAAATACATCATAGAGTCTCTTCCATCAGGAGGAGTCAGGTTAGGCCGGGGGTCCCTCAGCCTAATAGATACATCATAGAGTCTCTTCCATCAGGTGGAGTCAGGTTAGGCCGGGGGTCCGCAGCCAAATAAATACATCATAGAGTCTCTTCCATCAGGTGGAGTCAGGTTAGGCCGGGGGTCCCTCAGCCAAATAGATACATCATAGAGTCTCTTCCATCAGGCGGAGTCAGGTTAGGCCGGGGTCCCTGAGCCAAATAAATACATCATAGAGTCTCTTCCATCAGGCGGAGTCAGGTTAGGCCGGGGGTCCCTCAGCCAAATAAATACATCATAGAGTCTCTTCCATCAGGCGGAGTCAGGTTAGGCCGGGGGTCCCTCAGCCAAATAAATACATCATAGAGTCTCTTCCATCAGGCGGAGTCAGGTTAGGCCGGGGGTCCCTCAGCCAAATAAATACATCATAGAGTCTCTGCCATCAGGCGGAGTCAGGTTAGGCCGGGGGTCCCTCAGCCTAATAAATACATCACAGAGTCTCTTCCATCAGGTGGAGTCAGGTTAGGCCGGGGTCCCTCAGCCAAATAAATACATCATAGAGTCTCTTCCATCAGGTGGAGTCAGGTTAGGCCGGGGGTCCCTGAGCCAAATAGATACATCATAGAGTCTCTTCCATCAGGTGGAGTCAGGTTAGGCCGGGGGTCCCTCAGCCTAATAAATACATCATAGAGTCTCTTCCATCAGGTGGAGTCAGGTTAGGCCGGGGTCCCTCAGCCAAATAAATACATCATAGAGTCTCTTCCATCAGGCGGAGTCAGGTTAGGCCGGGGGTCCCTGAGCCAAATAGATACATCATAGAGTCTCTTCCATCAGGTGGAGTCAGGTTAGGCCGGGGGTCCCTCAGCCTAATAAATACATCATAGAGTCTCTTCCATCAGGTGGAGTCAGGTTAGGCCGGGGTCCCTCAGCCAAATAAATACATCATAGAGTCTCTTCCATCAGGCGGAGTCAGGTTAGGCCGGGGTCCCTGAGCCAAATAGATACATCATAGAGTCTCTTCCATCAGGCGGAGTCAGGTTAGGCCGGGGGTCCTTCAGCCAAATAGATACATCATAGAGTCTCTTCCATCAGGAGGAGTCAGGTTAGGCCGGGGGTCCGCAGCCAAATAAATACATCATAGAGTCTCTTCCATCAGGTGGAGTCAGGTTAGGCCGGGGGTCCCTGAGCCAAATAGATACATCATAGAGTCTCTTCCATCAGGTGGAGTCAGGTTAGGCCGGGGGTCCCTCAGCCTAATAAATACATCATAGAGTCTCTTCCATCAGGTGGAGTCAGGTTAGGCCGGGGGTCCGCAGCCAAATAAATACATCATAGAGTCTCTTCCATCAGGTGGAGTCAGGTTAGGCCGGGGGTCCCTGAGCCAAATAGATACATCATAGAGTCTCTTCCATCAGGTGGAGTCAGGTTAGGCCGGGGGTCCTTCAGCCAAATAGATACATCATAGAGTCTCTTCCATCAGGTGGAGTCAGGTTAGGCCGGGGGTCCGCAGCCAAATAAATACATCATAGAGTCTCTTCCATCAGGTGGAGTCAGGTTAGGCCGGGGGTCCCTGAGCCAAATAGATACATCATAGAGTCTCTTCCATCAGGTGGAGTCAGGTTAGGCCGGGGGTCCCTCAGCCTAATAAATACATCATAGAGTCTCTTCCATCAGGTGGAGTCAGGTTAGGCCGGGGGTCCGCAGCCAAATAAATACATCATAGAGTCTCTTCCATCAGGTGGAGTCAGGTTAGGCCGGGGGTCCCTCAGCCTAATAAATACATCATAGAGTCTCTTCCATCAGGCGGAGTCAGGTTAGGCCGGGGGTCCCTCAGCCTAATAAATACATCATAGAGTCTCTTCCATCAGGCGGAGTCAGGTTAGGCCGGGGGTCCCTCAGCCAAATAAATACATCATAGAGTCTCTTCCATCAGGCGGAGTCAGGTTAGGCCGGGGGTCCCTCAGCCTAATAAATACATCATAGAGTCTCTTCCATCAGGTGGAGTCAGGTTAGGCCGGGGGTCCGCAGCCAAATAAATACATCATAGAGTCTCTTCCATCAGGTGGAGTCAGGTTAGGCCGGGGGTCCCTGAGCCAAATAGATACATCATAGAGTCTCTTCCATCAGGTGGAGTCAGGTTAGGCCGGGGGTCCTTCAGCCAAATAGATACATCATAGAGTCTCTTCCATCAGGTGGAGTCAGGTTAGGCCGGGGGTCCGCAGCCAAATAAATACATCATAGAGTCTCTTCCATCAGGTGGAGTCAGGTTAGGCCGGGGGTCCCTGAGCCAAATAGATACATCATAGAGTCTCTTCCATCAGGTGGAGTCAGGTTAGGCCGGGGGTCCCTCAGCCTAATAAATACATCATAGAGTCTCTTCCATCAGGTGGAGTCAGGTTAGGCCGGGGGTCCGCAGCCAAATAAATACATCATAGAGTCTCTTCCATCAGGTGGAGTCAGGTTAGGCCGGGGGTCCCTCAGCCTAATAAATACATCATAGAGTCTCTTCCATCAGGCGGAGTCAGGTTAGGCCGGGGGTCCCTCAGCCTAATAAATACATCATAGAGTCTCTTCCATCAGGCGGAGTCAGGTTAGGCCGGGGGTCCCTCAGCCAAATAAATACATCATAGAGTCTCTTCCATCAGGCGGAGTCAGGTTAGGCCGGGGGTCCCTCAGCCAAATAAATACATCATAGAGTCTCTTCCATCAGGCGGAGTCAGGTTAGGCCGGGGTCCCTCAGCCTAATAAATACATCATAGAGTCTCTTCCATCAGGCGGAGTCAGGTTAGGCCGGGGTCCCTCAGCCAAATAAATACATCATAGAGTCTCTTCCATCAGGCGGAGTCAGGTTAGGCCGGGGTCCCTCAGCCTAATAAATACATCATAGAGTCTCTTCCATCAGGTGGAGTCAGGTTAGGCCGGGGTCCCTCAGCCAAATAAATACATCATAGAGTCTCTTCCATCAGGCAGAGTCAGGTTAGGCCGGGGGTCCCTCAGCCAAATAAATACATCATAGAGTCTCTTCCATCAGGTGGAGTGAGGGTAGGCCGGGGGTCCCTCAGCCAAATAAATACATCATAGAGTCTCTTCCATCAGGCAGAGTCAGGTTAGGCCGGGGGTCCCTCAGCCAAATAAATACATCATAGAGTCTCTTCCATCAGGTGGAGTGAGGGTAGGCCGGGGTCCCTCAGCCAAATAAATACATCATAGAGTCTCTTCCATCAGGCAGAGTCAGGTTAGGCCGGGGGTCCCTCAGCCAAATAAATACATCATAGAGTCTCTTCCATCAGGTGGAGTCAGGTTAGGCCGGGGGTCCCTCAGCCAAATAAATACATCATAGAGTCTCTTCCATCAGGCAGAGTCAGGTTAGGCCGGGGGTCCCTCAGCCAAATAAATACATCATAGAGTCTCTTCCATCAGGTGGAGTGAGGGTAGGCCGGGGTCCCTCAGCCAAATAAATACATCATGATTCTGGGGATCTTCTTGACACGAAATAGTTTGAGAACTCGTTTATAGAAAGGCATTTGTAGAATCAATCAGGCTTCATGTTGGAATGGGTTAAATAATATGCAATAATAATGTGCAAGGACCCCTGGGGGTCCCCGGACCGCACTTTGAGAACCACTGGTGATGATAGATGAGGGGGATTTGGCTTGCGAGGCAAAGCTTATTCTTTTTTACAAGTGTGCACGTGCAGCTGTTGTACAGTGTGTGTATGTGTGTGTGTCTGTGTGCTGTGTGTGCTGTGTGCGCGCATGTGCTCGTGTGTGTGCGCGCGCTTGTGTGCGAGACATTCACGAGTTAGTGCGCGGGTCGTAAAACGTTGTTTGAATCCACAACGGTTACAGCGGTCAAATAAAAAAGCTTACTATGAAAAGGTGGCGTTAAAAGTGGCTGTTTTATGGATGCAGACGTAGAGCGGTATGTCGACGGCAATGTGCTGGCATCACGACGCAAGGTGCTGACGCCGCCGCCGCCGATGATATGTAGCTCACATTATCACGCCCTTTTATCCCGTTGAGACCTGGAGGACGAGTCTACAAAATAATGCCTTCTAAATCCTGACAGTTTTCTGAAAAACTCCATGTTTCTACAGTTAAATGATAAGGGACAATATCGGTGGCACCCAACTGTATGTGTCAGTCGTTCTCAATGTCAAGGACCCCCATCTCATACCCTGAAGAAGGCAACCCGTTGGTAAATAAAACGTTTTTTTTTTGCATCGGGACTAAGAGTTGTACGACCTCTCCTTTCTTTTTTTTAAAGTTTTATCTCCCGTGGTCAGCACCTCCCTATAGTCTTGGTGTGCGCTCCTATACCTTTTTGTTTGCTTTGAAGGACCCCCATCTGAAAATATGTAGTTCCAGGGACCCCTCCCAGAAGCAAAGATTTCAGTTAAAAACGTTCGCTCTGAAAGAATATATATTCAAAGATTTGCGTACACATTTTCAAGATTTTTCAAAAAATAGCAGATCTACAAGCTCGTAGCGCGGCACTCGGTGCCGCGCTATGAACTTGTAGATCTGCTATTTTTCACTAGCTATATAAAGTATAACATAAAACACCAAAAGGGGTTCCCGTCCTGAATGGGTTATCACACACTGTGTAATTACATAATAGTAAAGTATTGATTAATTGTGTGGGGCTGTTCATTGGTTTTCACTGTGGCATTGTCACATGCAGCAGAGCAGCTTTTTACATTTGACGGTTATATAGAATATTGGGGCCTCTGTCGCGTGCATGGAAACCTTGTATGTCCAAAATATGTATTATTTATTTATTCACAAGCTGTTAAAGGAGCATTCAGTGATTTGGAAAACCGATAACAAGATGTGCACATGCACGCACTACAGTGGCGGGGGCACACGACAGGCCAACAGCGCACACACACCAAGGCCCGCCCCCGCTCGATCATGATTGGCGGAAGGCCCCTCTCTATCCTGATTGGATGAAGGGCTGGGCCACCTAGCCAAAAACGAAAAGGGTTTTTGACCCCAGGGGTTAACTGGGGACAGGGACGAACTCCTTGGTCAGCACACTCTATAGGGAGGATTATCACAACAAAACCAAAAAATAAGTGATTTTTGAATTAAGTGAAATCACTGAATATACCTTTAATACTTATTAGGGGGTTAACTTGTCAGCCAGTGGTTCTCAAAGTGGGGTCCATGGACCCCCAGGGGTCTTCCAGGGGTTTAAAGTTAGAAGTTAAAGCAGAAACCAGGTATAACTTTCGTCTTCTAACCCAGATTTGAACCCGGTTTCTTGCATGGGCAAGTGCTGGCATCTTTACCATTGAGCCAATAGAGCCTCCATGGCTGCTTGCTCAGGGGATACATTTAATCTTGACCATCAGGGTCAAATTTCGTGTCAGATCCTGTTTATAGTTGAGACATGACCTTTAACACGATCTAAAGGTCTCAATAAGAGCCTTTCTCGGCCCCACCCCTCTCCAATTGTTTATATTGTGTTCAGTTTCCAAGATGGCCGCAGCACCAGGAGGGGGTGGGGCTGAGGTGAGCGGGTGGGGTCGACATATGCCCTTACTGGGCGGCGTTCACACATTCAAGACACCCGTCTTGTGTCTGTCTTGTGTCTGTGTTTAATGGCCACTCCAATGCATTTCCAATGGAAGCCCATATGGCCCACATCCATCAAAGCTGTGTTCAGACACAAGTCAGGTGTCAGACACAAGGCAAGTGTCTTGAATGCAGACCAGTAAGGGCATATGTCGACCCCGCCCGCTCACCCCCGCCCCACCCCCTCCTGGTGCTGCGGCCATCTTGGAAACTAAACACAATATAAACAGTGGGAGAGGGGTGGGGCCCAGAAAGGCCCTTATAGAAGAGCTGGGAGACAGAATACAACCACCTCCAGTGGAGGATCAACAGGGCCAGGATTTGCTATTTTCGAGACTCCTCCAACCGAGTGGTTAATTAAGAAACTGTTGGACGACCAAAAACACTAGCGGGGGTTCCTGTGTTGCGTTTACATTGAAATCGGTGACCTATGAATGCGGTTTTCGACGAAAGCAACAGCTGTACCAATTTGAAATAGAAGAAGCAGTTTGGGTTCCAATCGGTATAGCGTAATTCTTCTGAGCGTGGGATTGAGAGTGATGAGCAGCCCATGGAACAGAGAATGGTGGAGCAATTAATTCAGAAGAATTAATCACGTGCGTTCAGCCCTTTATTTTAGACTGGATAATAATTATCACTGGCGGAAAGTACTATCTATCTATACTCAACTACTGTACTTAACTACAGTTTGGAGAGATCGCGTATTGATACTTTTACTTATTATTAAGTATTCAAAAACACACACTCATGTGAGTACTTCTTCCACGACCGAGTGCAGCTAATTCAGAAGCACACGTCCACGCATCGAGGACCATTAAGCCATTCTGGACGGGATCCCTTTTTGGTGTTTTAAGATACTTTAGCTATTGAAAAATAGCAGCTCTACAAGCTCATAGCGCTGCACCGAGTGCCGCGCTATGAGCTTGTAGATCTGCTATTTTTGAAAAATCTTGAAAATGTGGCGTACATCTTTGAATATATATTCTTTCAGAGTGAACGTTTTTAACTCAAATCTTTCTGGGGGATCCCTGGAACAACATTTTCAGATGGCGGTCGGTGGCCAATTACATATAATTTTTGGGGTCCTTGACATGAAATATTGAGCATCACTGATATAGAAACATAGTATAGAAAACTTTCAGGATTTAGAAGACACATTTTTTATTTCTACGTCGGGCCTAAATGGGTTAATTTATTTTCCACTGCATAATGCTTTGATGTATTTATTTTAATGACACTGCGTAGAGTCCAGTTCATCCGACTGCTGGCTTCAATTAGTGAACAGTCATTTATAACTGTTATGTTCAATTAGTGAACAGTCATTTATAACTCTGTTATGTTCAATTAGTGAACAGTCATTTATAACTCTGTTATGTTCAATTAGTGAACAGTCATTTATAACTCTGTTATGTTCAATTAGTGAACAGTCATTTATAACTCTGTTATGTTCAATTAGTGAACAGTCATTTATAACTCTGTGAGGCTCAAAATAAGCTAATTGCCCAGACAGGATGCTTAATGAGAGCTGCGCAATTATTTCATAACTTATTGAGATTTGTATTTGGTTCGCTACTTCATCAAATCCCCCCCTCCCCCAACAAGTCTTTCATCTCAATCACGGGGGCCATCAACGTGTAATTGAAAATATTATATACAGTATAGGCTTTTATACCTACAAGATTGAAGCTTTATGTATTTGTGCTGATTTCTGTTTCTGAAATCAATTTGCTTATTATTTGCTTGGTGAAATGTGCACATTTGTGTCAAAATGTGTGATTTTAAATAAACTTAAAAGGATTAGTGATTTATTTCAGTCACAACGATTGCACATACGCCATGAAGCCCTGAATTAATTTTCAGTTGTTGCTTTCCTGAGCCGATACTTTGATGATCCGATCATCCGGTCATCAAATAATTGGCTTATAGGAATGCGACAAAAACAATGTTTAGCTTGTAGATCAGATATTTATGCTCCTTTCAGCTATTCTTGCTATTTTAGTTTGTTGATCTGCTATTATCTATATTTAAAAAAACAAAAAAAAACTAGTGATGCACCGATGTATCGGTCCACATAAATCGGTATCGGCCGATATTGCGGTTATCGGTCAATATCAGTATCGGCAAATAAAACTGACATTAACCGATGGCAGTAGCCGATGTTTATCTGTTGTTGATAAGCTATACTTTTTGCGTTGCCGTGTTGATTATCTGTAGTCAACCATGCTGTATTTCTTATAGAGGGTATGCGCGTGACAAAATCATCATGTAGGAACGCCTACTGAGTGGCAAAAAACTACTTTTTGGCCTTGACCGCGCATACATCCACACAGAAAACTTGAATTTGATTGCATTAAACGACGATAAACAACATTAAACTCACTTTGTCACTCATTTTGCCACTCGATTTGCCACTTTATGCATGTGCATCCCCTATTGAATATGTATTTGTTTCTCTGGCACAAAAGGGGGAATAAAAACAACAAAAACTAAATAAACATACATCGGTATCAGTATCGGTGCAACCCCTAAAAAAAACTGAATGTTTTGGAAGAATTGGGTTTTCAAAATGTTCCAATTATCGTATTGTGATTAATGTAACTTGATATAGTACAATAACTTTAATTAGGGTTTAATTGAATTATTAACCATTCTTATGGTGGTTTGTGCACCTCTAAAGAGAGAGCCACAGTACAATGCATCCATTCTCTACACAGGAGAAAAACCTCATTCCCATCACCGACATGAGCAAGTTGTCACCTCGGCAATATCATGTCTAACAATAATATTAGCTCATCTGTGTAAATGGTGCCATTCAGGTCTATTGAGGCTTATCAGATAACACAAACTGCTGTAGGTTCATGGCTGAGGCTACAGCTGCTATTTTAATGAGGTGTCATGCTACGATCGCGCTGTTGAAAAGCAACTGAAGGCTGCAGATAAACGGCCGCCCGCGCAACGCCAAACAGAAATACTCTTTTCAATGTTAGGATGAAAAGCAGAGCGCTGGATGTGTGTGGGGACAGAAGGAGAGCGTTGTGGTCGATGGAAGGAGTACGTTTTAAGTAAAAAGTGAGGTAAAAGTAGCAATACCTAATACAAAATACGTTGTACAGGCCTGAGTTTAACCGTTTTAGGACTGAGACCTGATTCTACAAATGTCTTCTAAATCATGACAGTTTTCTGAAACGTCTATCAGTGGTGCACTTGGTGCTCAAACTTTTTCATGTCAAGGACCCACAGAATTATCTGTATTTGGCCGTGGACCCCCATCTGAAAATATGTTGTATACTATTTGTCAAAAATAGCAGATCTACAAGCTCGTAGCGCGACACTCGGTGCCGTCCAAAATGAGTTAATAGCACAGGCAGACTCTTCACATACTAGAGCATGTCTGAAATAAATATCAGAGCTGAAATCGACTGAATATGAAATAAATGCTTAAACATGTAGTGTAATGTTAGAGACCACAGAAGTGAACCTTTCAAGCCTGTTTTCTCAACTCACTGTTTCTCTGCAAGACATTACTCTATAAGCCATATCTCCAAAACTGGTGGGTCAAACTGAACAACCAATATGTCAATTTGAAGCTATGATTCCCTGCTTGAAAAACGACAGTTAAAAAATGTTCAATGACTTATCCTCGGCCAGAAACGGTCACATAACTAAAGCGGTCAAATAATTGTAGTAGTGGAGTAATAATAGTGCAATATTTGCAAGTAAAGGGAAATAGAATACCGTAATCAAGTAAAGTAAAAGTATCTCAAAACTGAACTTCAGCGGAGAGTACTTGAGTAAATATACTTTACTTATACTTTCCATCACTGCCAATGGAAAGGACTACTTGACCTGAGTGTGTCATTACGCTGAAAGCTCTCTCTGGGTTTATCCCATTCTGGTCGGGAACCCCTTTTGGTGTTTTAAACATTACGTCATACTTTAGCTATTGAAAAATAGCAGATCTACAAGCTCATAGCGCGGCACCGAGTGCCGCGCTACGAGCTTGTAGATCTGCTATTTTTGAAAATTGTAGATCTGCTATTCAAAAATGTGGCGCACATTTTTGAATATAATTATGCTTTCACAGCAAACATTATTAACTCAAATATTTGCTTCTGGGAGGTCCCACTAGGAACAACATATTTTCAGATGGGGGTCGGCGGCCGATTACATAGGGCTCTATCTTGCGCCACCCCTTGACCCTAAACTTATTTGCCATTTTTTACTATTTTAAAACATTTAAAAATAGTTCAACTATAGCCAATCTACATCCATGTTAGCTTCTAGATCGGCTATTTGTACCATTTTAAAATGTTTTAAAATAGCAAAAAATGGCAAAAAAGGTTAGGGATAAGGGGTAAGGGGTGGCAAGATATAGGGCATAATCTCTGGGGTCCTTGACATGAAATAGTTTGAGAACCACTGATATAGAAACATAAGGGTTTTTCAGGCAACGGTCATGATTTAGAAGACATTTGTAGAATCAGTTCTCAGTCCTAAATGGTTTATATACAAGCTGTCAGCTGTTCACAATTCTTTGAATTTCTGCTAGAAATCCTCTGGTGTGTAAAACATCAAAGCGGCGCCGCACGTGTCGTGTCATCGGACATGTAGTACTTTAACTGTCTGACATCATCACCATTATATTGGACGTGTGTTATAACTGTCTGACATTAATGCCATTATATTCCACTATTTCCAAATGCACTGGAACCACTTAAGAGTTGCAGTTTTCTCTTATTAAATAGCTCTATATTGTGGTGGTAATCATTGCTATAGACTATAGAGTGTTCAGTAATAGTGTTAAATGCTCTAAATTGTGATAGAAATCATTGCTATAAAGTGTTTGTTAAGAAACAGTGTTAAATAGCTCTATACAGTAATCATTGAAGACTGTTTTTTGTTCAGTAACAGTGTTAAATAGCTCTATATTGTGACAGTAATCATTGTTATAGAGTGTGTGTTCAGTAACAGTGTTAAATAGCTCTATATTGTGACAGTAATCATTGCTATAGAGTGTGTGTTCAGTAACAGTGTTAAATAGCTCTATATTGTGACAGAAATCATTGCTATAGAGTGTGTGTTCAGTAACAGTGTTTTTTTTCTTTTTTAAGATATTTTTTTTGCGGCTTACGCCTTTTATTGGTTTTTGAAGGGACAGACAGTAGGCTGACAGGAAACGGGAGAGACGGTTACGCCACCGCCTGGGCAGTAACAGTGTTAAATAGCTCTATATTGTGACAGTAATCATTGCTATAGTGTGTGTGTTCAGTAACAGTGTTAAATAGCTCTATATTGTGACAGTAATCATTGCTATTTTAGGTTTAGGTTTATTTATTTAGCATGTAGTACAAAAGATAGACAATACATATCAAAAAACAAAAATACAATGCAAGGAAAGGAAGAAGCCAGCTGGCTTATTTGGAATCCTTTCCTGTATGAGGTCAATTGATTTAAAACAGATTAAAAGTTCAATTAAGAACAATACAAAAGTCTAAGAGGTTTGGCAAAGGGGGGCAGATGTGCAATAAAGAAATAAAAAACAACAGACTGCACAAAAAATGGAAATAAACAAAACAAACTACAAACATACAAAAGAAAATATAACACATAAAAGTAAATCATATAATCTACTATAGAGAGTGTGTTCAGTAACAGTGTTAAATAGCTCAATATTGTGACAGTAATCATTGCTATAGAGTGTGTTCAGTAACAGTGTTAAATAGCTCTATATTGTGACAGAAATCATTGCTATAGAGTGTGTTCTGTAACAGTGTTAAATAGCTCTATATTGTGACAGAAATCATTGCTATAGAGTGTGTTCAGTAACAGTGTTAAATAGCTCTATATTGTGACAGTAATCATTGTTATAGAGTGTGTTCAGTAACAGTGTTAAATAGCTCTATATTGTGACAGTAATCATTGCTATAGTGTGTTCAGTAACAGTGTTAAATAGCTCTATATTGTGACAGTAATTATTGCTATAGAGTGTGTTCAGTAACAGTGTTAAATAGCTCTATATTGTGACAGCAATCATTGCTATAGAGTGTGTTCAGTAACAGTGTTAAATAGCTCTGTATTGTGACAGTAATCATTGCTATGAGTGTGTTCAGTAACAGTGTTAAATAGCTCTGTATTGTGACAGTAATCATTGCTATGAGTGTGTGTTCAGTAACAGTGTTAAATAGCTCTGTATTGTGACAGTAATCATTGCTATGAGTGTGTGTTCAGTAACAGTGTTAAATAGCTCTGTATTGTGACAGTAATCATTGCTATGAGTGTGTGTTCAGTAACAGTGTTAAATAGCTCTGTATTGTGACAGTAATCATTGCTATGAGTGTGTGTTCAGTAACAGTGTTAAAGCTATTATACTAAATAACTAATAACTATTGTGACAGGAAAATCATTGATTGATGATTGTGCGACCTTCAAAAACTTCAAGCCGGTTCAAAGAGCTATAGGCCAAAATGTGAAGTGGGCGGTTATAATGCCATGTGAGGCCGATTTTAAACATTAAGGGGCATAGGTTCTTCCTTGACTACATGTACGTGTGTGTGTGCGTGCGTGCGTGCGTGCGTGTGCACGCGTGTGTGCGTGTGCACGCGTGCATGTGCGCACGCAGTGCGGAAGGACGGCGGTGAAAACATAATCTCCGGCCCTTCAGCCATCCGACACAAAATTGAAAATGGGACATTAATTTGCGACCTATAATAACGGATAACCTGACCCACTGTTTTGAAAACACTGCTTCGAACTTTGCACTTTATTAATGTCCAACTGATTACATTTTAAAGGTTATTATTATTATTATTTTAGTTTGACTTCAGTGTTTATACGAAGAAGGTCGTTCATTTGGAGTTAACCCATTCTGGGCGGGAACCCCTTTTGGTGTTTTAAGCATTATGTTATACTTTAGCTATTGAAGAATAGCAGATCTACAAGCTCATAGCGCGGCACCGAGTGCCGCGCTACAAGCTTGTAGGTCTGCTATTTTTGAAAAATCTGTGGTGCAAATCTATGAATATATATTATTTCAGAGCGAACGTTTTTAACTCAAATCTTTGCTTCTGGGGGGTCCCTGGAACTACATATTTTCAGATGGGGGTCGGCGGCCAAATACATATAGTTTTTGGGGTCCTTGACATGAAATATTGAGAACCACTGATTGGGACGTCAGGCGTAAATGGTTTAATGGATCTGTGTGAAAACGGTCTTCTCTCTCTCTCTCTGTGCATATTTACAACTTTTTCCGTCCCAAAATAATGATGTTGCTGCTTCGAGTTTTCCCCCCCAAAAACACCAACTGAACCGCATCGTGCCGGGCCTGGACAATAAATTACGATGTGTACGGATCATGATAAGTAAATGATGTAAAAGTTTGTTTTTTTAAAGCCGTCTGAAAAAAGTGAATGATGTGGCGTTTTACGACTACATTTAAAACGTTCCGTGTTCCCAAGATGCGAGTTAAAGTGGCCATTAATCAGAAGTGGCAGCCTGTGATTCGTCATCGTATGCCGACAAATGTGGCCTCGTGTGACGTGTCAATAACACCGGGGGATCTGAGCCCCTATTAACACATTTAGTCCTGAGAACTGCATTCTGCAGTCAGTGGTGCTCAAACTATTTCATGTCAAGGACCCCCAGAATTATCTGTATTTGGCCCGACGACCCCTATCTTAAAACATGTTGTTCCAGGGACCTCGCCTGTAGAAGCAAAGATGTGAGTTAAAAACGTTCGCTCTGAAAGAGTGCGTCACATTTTCAAGATTTTTTGAAAAATAGCAGACCTACAAGCTTGTAGCGCGGCACTCGGTGCCGCGCTATGAGCTTGTAGATCTGCTATTTTTCAACAGCTGAAGTTTTAAATAATGGTTAAAGTGAGTTATTAAAAGCTATGAGGTGACACGGATGCGTTCGCGGTGTTAAAGGGTTAAACGCATAAACACACGGCAGAATGCTAATGCGTGTTATTATGATATCTGCTCTCTGTCACATGCTTTGTGTTGTGAGTGTAGCTGAGCAGACACATGTTATTATGATATCTGCTCTCTGTCACATGCTTTGTGTTGTGAGTGTAGCTGAGCAGACACAGAGCTGCACATTAACTCACCATGATGTGAAAGGTCTTCAATAAGCGTATTAGTATAGATATCAAAAGAAAAACACCGGCTATTTCGCTCTTATTCTCATCAAGTCAATAATTGACTTGATGACTAATTGATTAGGAGATGTAATGGTTACATTATCATATACATTAAATTATCTTTATTGTTAATGGCATTTAATGTTTGTGTTAGCGACAAGATGACGTAAAGTTTCCCTTCATTGTCAATGGCGTTTTTAGAAACAAACATTGAACTAAAGACAAACATTAAACCTTTATATAGGAGGGGCTGGTGCCCCTCAAAAATTATAAATATATAATCCCAGCAGAATATTAGTCGTCCACAATCTAGAAGCTCACAAAATAGCCAATCTACAAGCAGTGAGCTTGTATACCAGAGGCCAGCAAGTTGGTAGCATATATATATATATCTGCTATCTGCGTGCTGGATTGTGGTGGGCCGCGCAGTCTATAGACTAAAATGTCAGTGCCGAATTTTTCACCCTGCAGTCCAGTCCTATACATTGGGATCCATTGGATTGATTGGAAGTTATACTTTTGATCCATTTCCGTAAACATTTTGGACATATTACAGTACAAGGTTTCAAACCCAACAAAACAGCGACAATAATTTAATTCACGTGTAGAGTACTTGGGGTAATTTGAATAATTAATTCAAAAGATCTTTGTGCAATAGGTCTATTTGCCACATCATCATTAAGCCGTTACACAGAGCGGTAGTGAAAGCAGAGGTGTTTTACATACTTTGCTGCTAATAATACTACAGCAAAACACAGCCGTGTAATTATTATTAAGTCATTTGCAAGATTAAGCACCACATAACTGAAAGAACCATATCGTTTCTGGTTCCCCTCCCCATCGCAGGCCTTGTTGACGGATTTGGAAGAGATTCTGAAGGTCTGGTTCTAAAAATGAACCAGTATTTAATGTGTATTTACATTGGAATGAATGAGCCTCGCTGGAAAGTGTCTAAGTGGGAGTGTCTAAGTGGGAGAGGGCGGGGCTTAGCTAAAGGTGAATTGTAAGTAGGGATGCCCCGATCATGTTTTTTTGCTACCGGTCCGATTCTGATTATTTGATTTTGAGTATCTGCCGATACCGATTTTTCCCGATCCGATATTTATATTTTTTATAGAACACTTCCAGTATGCCATATCACAACAGTACAATATCCAAAATCACAGACAATATCCAGTCTAATATCATGATATGGATATAATATTGATACTAGGGATGTCCTGATCACGTATTTTTTGCTCCCGATCCGATCATTTGAAAATGACGTGATCGGGACAACCCTAATTGTAAGTAGAACATACTCTGCCTCTAAAATTATATTTTATTCATTAAAAAAAGTTACATGGTGCTTCTCCAGCCCTAATAGGTCAGTTCAAGAAAACCTAATTTCTCAAAAAAAATGAATATATACGAGTAGAACAATTATCAGACATGTCTGTCTGCCCTGAATGATTAGTTTCTTGATTTGGTTAACCCATTCAGACCCGAGGACGATTCTACAATGTCTTCTAAATCCTGACCGTTTTCTGAAAAACCCATGTTTCTACAGTATGTCAGTGGTTCTCAAACTATTTCATGTCAAAGACCCCTAGAATTATATGTATTTGGCCGCCGAACCCATCTCCAGGGACCCCCCAGAAGCAAATATTTGAGTTAAAAACATTCGCTGTGAAAAAAATATATTCAAAGATTTGCACCACGATTTTTCAAAAATAGCAGACCTACAAGTTCATAGCGCGGCACTCGGTGCCGCGCTATGAGCTTGTAGATCTGCTATTTTCCAACAGCTAAAGCATAACATAATGCTTAAACACCAAAAGGGGTTCCCGCCCAGAATGAGTTAAAAAAAAGAGGGGAAATCCTTTTCTTTTACCTTGAACTCCATGGAGGAGCGTCCGTCGGTGCTTGAAACATTTTCCGCTGAATTGATGTTGAGCTGATTTATGGGCCTTATTGCTGCCGTATAATTAATTTTATGCATATGACTTCCTTTACAATTACCATGTCGCTGCGATTAGGAGGAGTTCAGCTGCTTATAGGAAGCCATCAATAATTGTAAATTCATTACCGTCTCGAATAAATATCTGGATGAGAGGGAGAGGAGAGGAGAGAGAAAAGAGGAATATGTGGAAGGATAAAATCTGACTCCACTGAATGATTTTGGGCGTATAGAGGCTGCAATATGGATTATTTTCTGCTATTCTGGTGGCGGCGGTGGATCAGGGGTAGAGTGGCCCAGTTCGAACCCTGTGGGCTCCCCCAGAGTCAGTGTCGAAGTGTCCTTGAGCAAGACACTGAACCCCTAATTGCTGGTTGGTGCCTTGTGAATGTCTGTGTGTGTGAATGGGTGAATGTAATGAACAATCTATGTAAAGCGCCTTGGATAAAGGCGCTATATAAATGCACCATTTACCATTTATAGTGATTATTCTATAGATTACTTTTTTTTGATTAATCAAATCAAATGTGCATATCGGAATTGTTTTTAAATAATTTATATAGGCAAATTGATTAACCAATTGAGCCATATTTCATACTTCCTTGCACAACGGTGTCATGAAAAATAGTGAAAATCTATACAAACCGTTTTAGAAATTGCGTTAAATGTTTCTCCTTTAATCTATTACTGGTAAATGGTAAATGGCGCCTTTATCCAAGGCGCTTTACATAGATTGTGCATTACATTCACCCATTCACACACACATTCATACACCGATGGCAGCGGAAACCATGCAAGGCACCAACCAGCACATCAGGAGCAATTAGGGGTTCAGTGTCTTGCTCAAGAACACTTCGACACTAACTCTGGGGGAGCCCGGGTTCGAACTGGCAACAATACGGTTACCATCTGGCCACTCTACCCCTGAGCCACCGCCGCCTGCACCAACTGTACATTACATTACTGATGTAGAACATGTTATATTCCTCTAACAATCCTGCAGTCCAAATGAGTCAAAGAGTCAACATTCCTCTATTCCTGCAGTCCAAATGAGTCAAAGAGTCAACATTCCTCTATTCCTGCAGTCCAAATGAGTCAAAGAGTCAACATTCCTCTATTCCTGCAGTCCAAATGAGTCAAAGAGTCAACATTCCTCTATTCCTGCAGTCCAAATGAGTCAAAGAGTCAACATTCCTCTATTCCTGCAGTCCAAATGAGTCAAAGAGTCAACATTCCTCTATTCCTGCAGTCCAAATGAGTCAAAGAGTCAACATTCCTCTATTCCTGCAGTCCAAATGAGTCAAAGAGTCAACATTCCTCTATTCCTGCAGTCCAAATGAGTCAAAGAGTCAACATTCTTCTATTCCTGCAGTCCAAATGAGTCAAAGAGTCAACATTCCTCTATTCCTGCAGTCCAAATGAGTCAGAGAGTCAACATTCCTCTATTCCTGCAGTCCAAATGAGTCAAAGAGTCAACATTCCTCTATTCCTGCAGTCCAAATGAGTCAGAGAGTCAACATTCCTCTATTCCTGCAGTCCAAATGAGTCAGAGAGTCAACATTCCTCTATTCCTGCAGTCCAAATGAGTCAAAGAGTCAACATTCCTCTATTCTTGCAGTCCAAATGAGTCAAAGAGTCAACATTCCTCTATTCCTGCAGTCCAAATGAGTCAGAGAGTCAACATTCCTCTATTCCTGCAGTCCAAATGAGTCAAAGAGTCAACATTCCTCTATTCCTGCAGTCCAAATGAGTCAGAGAGTCAACATTCCTCTATTCCTGCAGTCCAAATGAGTCAAAGAGTCAACATTCCTCTATTCCTGCAGTCCAAATGAGTCAGTCAACATTCCTCTATTCCTGCAGTCCAAATGAGTCAAAGAGTCAACATTCCTCTATTCCTGCAGTCCAAATGAGTCAAAGAGTCAACATTCCTCTATTCCTGCAGTCCAAATGAGTCAAAGAGTCAACATTCCTCTATTCCTGCAGTCCAAATGAGTCAAAGAGTCAACATTCCTCTATTCCTGCAGTCCAAATGAGTCAAAGAGTCAACACTCCTCTATTCTTGCAGTCCAAATGAGTCAAAGAGTCAACATTCCTCTATTCCTGCAGTCCAAATGAGTCAAAGAGTCAACATTCCTCTATTCCTGCAGTCCAAATGAGTCAAAGAGTCAACATTCCTCTATTCCTGCAGTCCAAATGAGTCAAAGAGTCAACACTCCTCTATTCCTGCAGTCCAAATGAGTCAAAGAGTCAACATTCCTCTATTCCTGCAGTCCAAATGGGTCAAAGAGTCAACATTCCTCTATTCCTGCAGTCCAAATGAGTCAAAGAGTCAACATTCCTCTATTCCTGCAGTCCAAATGAGTCAAAGAGTCAACACTCCTCTATTCCTGCAGTCCAAATGAGTCAAAGAGTCAACACTCCTCTATTCCTGCAGTCCAAATGAGTCAAAGAGTCAACATTCCTCTATTCCTGCAGTCCAAATGAGTCAAAGAGTCAACATTCCTCTATTCCTGCAGTCCAAATGAGTCAAAGAGTCAACATTCCTCTATTCCTGCAGTCCAAATGAGTCAAAGAGTCAACATTCCTCTATTCCTGCAGTCCAAATGAGTCAAAGAGTCAACACTCCTCTATTCTTGCAGTCCAAATGAGTCAAAGAGTCAACATTCCTCTATTCCTGCAGTCCAAATGAGTCAAAGAGTCAACATTCCTCTATTCCTGCAGTCCAAATGAGTCAAAGAGTCAACATTCCTCTATTCCTGCAGTCCAAATGAGTCAAAGAGTCAACACTCCTCTAT
The DNA here is from genome assembly GCF_951216825.1 of Electrona antarctica. Lineage (NCBI taxonomy): Eukaryota > Metazoa > Chordata > Actinopteri > Myctophiformes > Myctophidae > Electrona > Electrona antarctica. The sequence continues at coordinate 6,025,595 of NC_136797.1, read as the reverse complement.
TCCTGCAGTCCAAATGAGTCAAAGAGTCAACATTCCTCTATTCCTGCAGTCCAAATGGGTCAAAGAGTCAACATTCCTCTATTCCTGCAGTCCAAATGAGTCAAAGAGTCAACATTCCTCTATTCCTGCAGTCCAAATGAGTCAAAGAGTCAACACTCCTCTATTCCTGCAGTCCAAATGAGTCAAAGAGTCAACACTCCTCTATTCCTGCAGTCCAAATGAGTCAAAGAGTCAACACTCCTCTATTCCTGTAGTCCAAATGAGTCAAAGAGTCAACATTCCTCTATTCCTGCAGTCCAAATGGGTCAAAGAGTCAACATTCCTCTATTCCTGCAGTCCAAATGAGTCAGAGAGTCAACATCCCTCTATCCCTGCAGTCCAAATGAGTCAAGTAGGCTACGAGAGGCACCATTATTATTCTAAAACAAAACAACGTTATAGGAGAAGGCGCGCTCTACTCAGGGGGAGTCTAAAGCAAACGTGAAGCGAGGAATGCAGGATCAACACAGGTCTCCTCCAGGCCCAGACGGGCGCAACAACGCAAGCGTAAAAAAAAAGCTAAACAGAATCGCGGGGGGCGTGTGCACGAAACGAGCACGCGGGCAACAAATTCACAGGACCGCGCTCACGTAAACACGCTTGCGTTGTCGCACCGCGACTTCTCAGAGCAAAAATGCAGGTCTCATTGAAAATGAACTATAGGCGTGTTTTATCGCTCCCCGTTTGCAAGGCCCTTGCTGGCTGATGGGTGCAGATTCTTGAAGATCAATGAGAAAAAAGGGAATATCCTCCACACTCCCTTGAGTATATAGTTTATGAGTTTCTTAAGAGTTATAAAGAAACTCATAACTATACTCAAGAGAGTGCGGATACTCCCTTTATCCATTTATGTTTTACTAGGCATGTAACGATATATCGTATATCAATATATATCGATATTAATCCTAAAATCGATTTTCAAAAAAAGCTTTAGTCATATTCCATCATATTCAAGTGCTTTTGGAGAGAAATGATAGTCACTTTCAGTAGTAGAGCACTGTAGAGGGGAGCTGTGTGTGTCTGTGCCCAGGTGATGATGGTCGTTGATACTCATCAAGGAAGGCAATTATGTTTCTGCACTGTCAAAAGTAATGCTACTTTTTTGCAATGTAGTTAAATAAAAAATCTCAGGGGGGGAGATAAATTATATCAAATTAAAAAAACTGTAATTTTTCTTTAAAATATATATATTTTTTTTTAATATCGTGAAAAATCGTATCATGAACCTCATATCGTGATACGAATCGTATCGTGAGTTGAGTGAATCGTTACATGCCTATTTTTTACCATTATTATTCTGCTAGTCCAGAGCTGGCCTCATCTCCCTGTCGGTGCAGTCAGTCAGTGAGAGGAGCCTTCTCTGTTCTTTTCCCTTGACCTTTACGGGGCCAGTGGTGACATTCTTCAGGCCATGGCCTGATAGATGGTGACACCTGGACACTCTCTCTCTCTCTCTGGCCTGTCTTAATGTCCCTACATGACACCACACTGCATGGGGACACATGCCCCGTCTTTGTCCTCGCCTCAACCACCAGGATCCTGCAGCTGGAAAATATACATCCTTGTTGTCATGAAGGCAAGTGTTTTAACTTATATACTACAGCGTCACACAAAAGCATCAAAAGTAGCAGATCTGCAAGCTCGCAAGTCCATCTGCTATTTGCTATTTTCGAAGTTGAATCCTGAAACCGTTTGACATAATGAAGTTTTCACCGGACAACGAACGACGATATCATTTATGTTCAAAACCTGTCGCGTTGAGAGCTTATACATCGGTTATTTTCAGCAAGTGTAAAATCAGCCATTACGACCTCATCAAGGCCGGCCAAAACACATTTTAGTCTACTAAATCAAACTGTAGATTTAGTCGACTAAAATCGTATATTTAATCGACAAAAACTAGACCAACACTAAAACATTCCAGGTGACTAAAATGTGACTAAAACTATATGAAAAGTATTCATGAGACTATGACAAAAACACAAAAATCTAAATTTGCTGTCAAAATCAGCACTGCCAGTGTTGATTTTGACAGCACATTTTCCACGGTAATCCACGGTAATTATACGGTATAAGATTCGGTATAATCTACGGTATATATATGAGTCTGCATGACCAAGCCAGGCTATACAGAGAACCACTACTGCCCTAGTTCATATGCTAGCAGTGATAAATGAACAGACAGTTCATGTTTACAGTAAGCAAAGCAACACAACGCAGCATTCATGACATGTCCTCCTGGACGCATTGTGAAGGATGATGAACCTGGTGCTGCGCCATGTGTCGTCTGTGCACGCACACACACACACGCACACACACGCGCACTCGCACGCACACGCACACACCTCTCTGAGGCTATATAGGAACTAACAGATGGCCTGCGGCAGTAAGGGGGGGGGGGGGGGGGAGGAAAAAAGAACAGCTCATTTAGACGCCAACAAAGAGCCACCAATGATTTAATGATTATTTCTCGTTCAGCCATTATTTATATGGGCATATAATCAACTGAAACACAATATTTCATTTGTGGGAAAGAGGGGAAAAAAACTCTTGTGTCAACAGAAAGGCCATGAGGCTCTGTGGCGCAGAGGCAGCCGAGATGTGTGTTTGTATTCTCTGCCCTCATTAACACATTCTGACCTGACAACTGATTCTACAAAATACAAATGGCTTCTATAAAACATGACAGTTTTTCCTGAAAAACCTCATGTTTCTAGTCAGTTGTTTTGACATTTTCATGTCAAGGACCCCCAAATATATATGCAATTGGCCTGAAAATATGTAGTTCCAGGGACCCCCCAGAAGCAAGTTTTGAGTTAAAAACGTTCGCTCTGAAAGAATATATATTCAAAAGATTTGAGCCACATTTTCACGATTTTTGAAAAATAGCAGACCTACAAGCTTGTAGCGCGGCACTCGGTGCCGCACTACGAGCTTGTAGATCTGCTATTTGTCAATAGCTAAAGTATATAACACAATGCTTAAAACATCAAACGGGGTTCCCCCGTCCAGAATGGGTTAAGCTCCTTATTGCCACTGTTCCGCCATTACCCGCTCGCCATATTCACGGCTTCCAAACGTTGAGTTACGGCGCCGAATATAAAATATTTTTATGACACACCTCTTTCAATTAGAGCCGTGATAATGAATGTGCCCCCCTGACAGGTATACGTATAGTGTGTGTGTGTGCGTGCGAGTGAGTGTGTGTGCGGTGTGCAGCGTGCTTGTGTGTGTGTGTGGGTGTGTGTGAGCATGTGGTGTGTGCGCCGCACGTGTTGTAATTGTAATTACACGGCAGGCTCTCATTTACATGTTGTTGGACTAATGTGTTTGAGAGGCTGATAGAAAGGGAGGTCAGAGCCTGGCGTTGTAGGACAGGCTCTGGGAGATGTTCCTACATGTCATAGAAAGGGAGGTCAGAGCCTGGCGTTGTAGGACAGGCTCTGGGAGATGTTCCTACATGTCATAGAAAAGGAGGTCACAGAGCCTGGCGTTGTAGGACAGGCTCTGGGAGATGTTCCTACATGTATGTGCACAGACATAACAAGCAGCAACACAGCAGGTGACAGACAGTGACACGACACGGGGGGGCCTACAGTCCATACCAGTGGTTTTGCGTTTTCTAGAATGGAAGTGGACGGGGTTGTTCCGCGCCACACGCCTGTGGGGGTCATACGTTGGTTAGACCAGAGCGTAGAGTATAGGAGAGTATAGCGACACGCTTTGATCTCGCCGCAAAGCGGGTGCCTATGGGCTATAGTTCCAAACATTGCTCCTATGGCTGGAACTATCCCATTGAGACAAAGCGGGTGCCTATGGGCTATAGTTCCAAACATTGCTCCTATGACTGGAACTATCCCATTGAGATAGATTGAGCACTTCCGCATTCCATTGTTACAATGGGAGTCAACGCTAGTGTCTCCACTCTCTTACTATATTACTCTGGGTTAGAAATACCTACCAACAGTCCGACAGGCATTAGTCCCACAACACCGTCGCTCCTGTCCTGACATGGCCCGGTTACAACTAACCCATGGCCAGATCAAAGACCTTTATTTTGTATATAGCAGCCTGAAAGGTTTTTGGGAAACCTTGAGCTATGACTTGCAGAGGGCAGAAAGTATGTGTCTTAAGGACTTTCACTCCTAGTGATTTTTACTAGTTGCCTAGTTTACTAGTCGACTAGTTGTTTAACTACCTATATTTTTTAATATTTGTACATTTAAAAACTGTGTACATTGGTGACTATAATCTAGCTTATCTTGGGGCCTACAAATACGGAAAAAAGATCTAGTCAATTAGTACCAGCAAGGTCAACTATAGTGGATTTACTAGTCGACTAGTTGAATAGTCGACTATAGTTGCTTAAAGCCCTGCCTCATGCTGCGCCCCGTGTGGCCACGTCGAGGAGCGCAGCGCAGCCAACAGGTTAATTAATGAAGTGAGGTGTGTGTGTGTGTGTGTGTGTGGGGGGGGGGGGGGGGGTGGAGGGGGGACCACAAGGCAACCCCGGTGCAGCAGGTCACGGCACTGACAGATGCCCCTATTACAATGTTAATGATAGCAGCGCTGTCCTGTCCGGGGTCAGATAATCATATTCAAAGCTTCTTCTTTTTTTCTCCAACTAGATAACAATCAGAAGCACTGGATGCACGTGTCAATGATGATGGTCTCCCCTCCCTCCCTCCCCCCCCCCCCCCCCCCCGATAGATGAGGAGGCAGTGTTGTTTTCGTCGACTAAAACTAAAACGAAAAATGTTTTCACTGACTAAAACTAAATAAAAACAAAAAAAAACGAATCAATGATGACTAAAACTAAATATATATTGACAATTTCGTCAACAAATAAAAACTAGACTAAAATGTTAGGGAGGGACTAGTGGACAAGAGATCCAGTTTTATGCTATAGGTTGCATGCTGAAAATAGCAGATCTACAAGCTCCGAGCACACACACACACACACACCTGTAAACCACAATATTCTGACCCTGAACTTGCTTACAGTCGATTGTGGATAGTTTAATTTAGGTAGACCGTACCAGAGGCATGACTAATAACACAGATGTGTTACTAATATACATCATTGGTTCTCAAAGTGATTGGTGGAAGAAAGAACAGCAGGTACACCGTTACACCAATGGGATTATTGTTGAGTCTGTCTGTGGAGTCTATTTTACTGGTTTACAAGGTTAACCCTGAGCGACCAATCAGCAAGCCCTGGTTAAACCAGGGCTTGCTGATTGGTCGCTCAGTAAACCACTGGCATAAACCAGGCTGGTTTATGCCAGTGGTTTACACACTCTGCTATTGGCTGTTGAAATTAACCTGATGACTAATATAGCACCAGTGTTGATTTCGTCGACTAAAACTAAGACAAAACAATGTTCGTCGACTACCTTTTTTCACTGACGAAAACTAAATGGAAACTAAATGAAAACTAAGCTATGACGACTAAAACTAAGACTAAGACTAAATGTATTGACAATTCGTCAACAGTGTCAACATGTTAGGAAGGGACTAGTGGAGATCCAGTATGGTAAGTCATTTGTGACCAGGTCTAGCAAAATGGTCCTCATCTCGCCTATAATGAAAAGGCAGAAAATCTAAAATAAACTTGATTTTTTTTTTTGTGATTTTCATTTCTTTTTCATATTAACACAGTTTGAATGTTGAAGAAGGTTTTCATTCCAACAGATTATTGATTTGGGCAAATTAAATGTATACATTTATAAGTCAAAGTAGGCTAGCCAGCTCTAGGTGTCTAAGGGGATTTTCTCAGCTTTGGGTAAAACGGCACAATCATTTTAAAATGGTCATATCTCCTTCAAATATTTTCCAATTTCATTGAATGATACATCATATGAAAGCTTACATTAATGTACTTTAATAATCTGTAAAAAACTGAAAAATTACTCTGGTCGAGATGAGGGCCTATTTGCCAGACCCGGTCACATTTTACACTTGGTTGCATGCTGAAAATAGCAGATCTACAAGCTCACAACGTGTCGCAGCGTGACGCGTTGTGAGCTTGTAGATCTGCTATTTTCAGCAAGTGTAAAAACAGTCATTACGAGTCACGACGGCAGCAAAGCCCGCCAAAAAGACATTTTAGTCGACTAAATCAACTGCAGATTTAGTCCACTAAAATATTATGACATTTAGTCGACACTAAAACATTCCAGGCGACTAAAATGTGACTAAAACTAAATTAAAACTATTCAAGAGACTATGACTAAAACCAAAATCAAAATCTGCTACCAAAAACAACACTGTGGTGCTGTGGAGGAAATCATGGAAGCGTTTTAATATCGTTTGTCCAACAAACGATATTAAAACGCTTCCATGATTTCAACAGCAAATAATGCATGAATTAATGGGGTGAGATTAGAAGATGCTGAGCCATCAGTCACCTTGCTCTAAACAAGAGCTTTCAAAACACCCTGATATTGTGATGTCACTATATCACTGTTTTTTCTTTCGTTTTTTCATTGGCACGTTTGACTGTCAAGGTTTCAGCCTCCAGGAAGAAACCCTAAATACAAAGGGAAGACGTCATTGCACATAACAACCACAATGAAGTATACTGTCACCTCATAAACACTGGAAAAAATACAAAAATCACGGCACTCCATGCATCTTTAATCCCTGTGTGTGTGTATATATATATTTTTTTTTAGAAATAGTGAAAATTGAAATAGAAATACTCATTTCAGAAAATATCTTGAAAAAGGTTTGACTTCCTTTTTATATTCCAGAATTTGTTGAAAATGAGGTTTAACATTTTTGTAACTATAACTATATGAAATGATCTCTATACACGCCTGCATCCACATGGAACAAGCCCACAGCCCCAAATGAGTGCTCAGTGATATCCTCTCTCTCTCTGTCTCTCTCTCGCCCTGGTTAACATTCATTACACATCGACTTCCCTTTGACTGACTGCAGGGTGTGTGTGTGTGTGTGTGTGTGAGGGGGGGGTTAAGTGAGGCTACAGCGGGTGGAGGGAGGGGGGGAGAGGGAGGGAGGGGCAGCACACAGCATCCCGGGGCCAAAGGGGAGGCAGCTTTAATGTGGCCTCTATTACACGCTCTTAATTCAGCTAAAGAAATAACATAACAATGTCTGTGAGCTCCAGAGACCGACACTTCATTTAGACGGAAGACGTCCGGGGGATGGAGATGGATCACTTACGCTACCCCCCCCCCCCCCCTCGCAATTAATGTTTGACTTGTTGCCGTCATCCATCCATCTATCTGTCCTTCTATCCATCCATCCATCCATCCATCCGTCTGTCTGTCCTCCTAAAAATGCATCCATCCGTCCATCCGTCTGTCCTTCAATTAAATTAAATTAAATTAAATTCAGTGGTTCTCAAAGTGGGGTACAGAGACCCCCAGGGGTCCTTGGGGGTTGGGGTCGGGGGGGCTCCAGGGGGTCCCAGATAATACCAGATCACAGCCGTGCTGTGTTTATTTCATTTGTTGTTTGTTTTTGTGTTTTTTTTCCTTTGTTTACACTTAATGTTCTCTTCTCCTATCACAAAGAATTTTCAGATGGGGGTCCGCGGCCAAATGATACATAATCACATTGGGGGTCGTCCACTGATCGATCTATATCCATCCATCCATATATGTTAATGACGTTTAGAAGATTTAGAACACTTTCCTAGGGGTCTTTATGTGTGTAATTTGTGGTTTTAGATATTTTAGATTTTAGCAGTGAGCCCAGTGTCTCTGATGTCATTGATACAGAGCTTACTTCCTTCCTGAACTACAATTCCCATAATGCTTTGGTGCACTGCTCCTCCTTGTGGATAGGGGGAGGGCTGCCTTACTGAGACAACATGTAGTCCAGGAAGAAAGTGAGCCCAGCATCCATGACACTGGGCTCACTGCTAAAATCTAAAATATGTAAAACCACATATTACACACAAAGACTGCAAGAAAGTGTCTTCTAAACGTCATTAACATATATTTTGCAAAAAGGGTGAAGTTTCCCCTTTACTATAGTCTAGGATCTACTTGTAATCTTATAAGGTCATAAGCCAATGCTCAGCCAGAGTTGATGTTGTATAGCGCGTGCGTGCATGTGTATAATAAACACCAGTGCGAGTCGAGGAGTTATAACTTGAGTGTGCGTTAACTGGTTTGAGGGCGAGTCCCCTGTCCCCTGTCCCAGTAGCGGGGCCGTCGATGGGGGACAGGGCGAGGGTGTGTTCCCCTGTCGAGAGGGGGACGGACAGGGCGAGGGTGTGTCCCTCCATCGGGGAGGGGGACATCTGTCCTCTCCTTTGAGTGCGCACGAGACACAAAGGCCATCACAGTGACAAGGGTTAAGTCAATCCATGACACACCAGCTGCTCCCACCCACACACACACACACACACACCTCCTTAAACATTCATACGCACCCCCCCCCCCCCTCACACACACACACATTTTTACTCATCCCCCCCCATCCCCTGCTAAATAGATTCAGTCTAATATCCTCTGTTTAAAATGCCCAACAAATTGTAGCGACCCCTCATTCCATCTGGACACTAACAATAACAGCCGTCTGGGCGTTCATTCATTGATTTGCTACATTTCCTATAAGTAAGTATAATAATAATGAATAGAGTTTCATTTCAGAAATGTATAGGAGAGAGAAGTACATAATGTTCAGTTATTTAGTTATTAGTTAGTCAGTCACTGGGAGGAGACGCCCGGGGCAGACCAAGGCGCAGTTGGAGCCTTGGGCCTTGGAACGTCTCGGGATCCCCCAGGAGGAAGTTACTAATGTTGCTCTGGAGAGGGAAGTCTGGAGCTCTCTGGTGGAGCTGTTGCCCCACGACCCGACTACGGATAAGCGGTTGAAGATGGATGGATGGATAGTTAGTTACGATTCCGATCATTTCATTTTGAGTGTGTCTACACGGTTTACAATAAATCCAATATTTTACTTAAAGTAGGCTATTTTTTGTCTTTTCTTTTTAACCCTAGAAAACTAAATTTAACTAAACCCGGGTATATTTTACCCAATGAAAAATATTCCATTAAAAAAAAAACATTCCTCATCAAAAATATATTGAAGTAGGCCTACAGCAATACATGGCAACTTGAGGTACTCGTCTTTTATTATTTCATCATGACTTCACAAAAAAAACTAAAATATATATTATGGGGTCGAAAATCTGTGTGGGTATTATTTAAAAAAAATATTCCTAAGAAATGTATAATGGAGCTGGGATCTTCTCCTTTGGTCCACACTATGCCTAAACGGTTAAACCTAACCTTATTCCTATCCTTAACCTCCGTATAACGGTGCCAAAACCTAAGCCTATTCCTAAACATCACCCCTCCGTAACTAACCGTTAGACTTACCGCCCCGTATTTCTAACCTTATCCTTAAAGCAATGCGGTTAGGGTTAGTATTGAGCGCATGGGAACGGCATGTGTGTCAGAATATAGCGGGCTTCGGAACACCGGTGTGTAACTGAAAAGGGGTGAAGTGCTCCTTTTTATTCTGTTTAGATCAGTGGTTCTCAAACTGAGGTCTGAGGACTCCCAGGGGTCTCAACTGAGGTCTGAGGACCCCCAGGGGGTCCTTGAGGAGTTAAGGAGCTGTGACTCTGGGAGTACATGTGTTCCATTCGTATAAACTCCCAGAGTTAGGATTTTTGTAGTGTGTAGATTCGGATCAGGAAATGGCTATTTAATGGCGGTTGGCCTTGAAATAAAAAACGTTTGAGAACCACTGACTTCCTAGATGACTATGGAGTCCCTCAGGGCTCTTTCCCATGGCCTCCTGAATATGTGGTAGCTATACAGTCCTATAGAGCAGGGGTTCCCAAACTGTGGTGCGTGCACCCCTTGTGGTGCGCAAACGCCCTCTAGGGGGTGCTGTGGTGCGTGCACCCCTTGGCTCTCTAGGGGGTGCTGTGGTGCGTGCACCCCTTGGCTCTCTAGGGGTGCTGTGGTGCGTGCACCCTTGGCTCTCTAGGGGGGTGCTGTGGTGCGTGCACCCCTTGGCTCTCTAGGGGGTGCTGTGGTGCGTGCACCCCTTGGCTCTCTAGGGGGTGCTGTGGTGCGTGCACCCCTTGGCTCTCTAGGGGGTGCTGTGGTGCGTGCAACCCCTTGGCTCTCTAGGGGGTGCTGTGGTGCGTGCACCCCTTGGCTCTCTAGGGGGTGCTGTGGTGCGTGCACCCCCTTGGCTCTCTAGGGGGTGCTGTGGTGCGTGCACCCCTTGTGGTGCGCAAACACCCTCTAGGGGGTGCCTGACATGAAAAGGGTAATGGTAGTTTTATGGTGTAATTTAGCACAAAGGCCAAAATCCGGTAACCACTGTTGTAAGGAGATGTATAGAGCAGCTGCGGGACTATACAGCAGCTGCATGTATGACAATCTTTGATTATTTGCCATAATCATATTAAAGAATGTATCATTTTTGGCCAAATACAACGAGACCGAGCGCTGGGGGGGTGTGTCAGCTAAGTCAGGAGGTAACAGGGGGTGCACGGCCAAAACAGTTTGGGGACGGACCACTGCTATAGA
>NC_136797.1:5973415-6014824 GCF_951216825.1 Electrona antarctica | reverse complement strand
GTTTGGACTACAACATGAGGGGGTTGTTTGGACTACAACATGAGGGGGTTGTTTGGACTACAACACGAGGGGGTTGTTTGGACTACAACATGAGGGGGTTGTTTGGACTACAACATGAGGGGGTTGTTTGGACTACAACATGAGGAGGGTTGTTTGGACTACAACATGAGGGGGTTGTTTGGACTACAACATGAGGAGGGTTGTTTGGACTACAACATGAGGAGGGTTGTTTGGACTACAACATGAGGAGGGTTGTTTGGACTACAACATGAGGGGGTTGTTTGGACTACAACATGAGGGGGTTGTTTGGACTACAACATGAGGGGGTTGTTTGGACTACAACATGAGGGGGTTGTTTGGACTACAACATGAGGAGGGTTGTTTGGACTACAACATGAGGAGGGTTGTTTGGACTACAACATGAGGAGGGTTGTTTGGACTACAACATGAGGGGGTTGTTTGGACTACAACATGAGGGGGTTGTTTGGACTACAACATGAGGGGGTTGTTTGGACTACAACATGCTGTGCATTGTAATGGCGGCATGTTTTTCTCTTCAACAACAAACCATCGGACCATTTTCCGCCGGATTTTCGTCGATCAAAGCTGCAAATACTTTCAGCGTTATGCTCCAAAGGAAAAAAGACTATCTAGGCAGCGTAGAATATATCGGATTAAATAGTAAGTAAATGCAACGTAAATACACCGGAATTAGCAAAAGTTTCATCCATAGTCCCCACATAAACAAAACAGGCAGGCAGTGAAGCACACTATACCATACCGGTATACATTACGAGACAAAGCACAAAAAACATACAAACAAGAAACAATGTACAAGGTAAAAAAGTGTGTCTATCTATAACCAAAGGAACAGAGGTTCTTTTTTATATAGATGTTTATATAGATTGTATAACTGTTTGGGACATATGAGGTTTCCACCCGATCAGAGGCGGATATATTTATGCCCTTATATATTCTCATGTGGATGAATAACTTGAAAGGGTGATTCGGATGTTTTGGAAGATTGCATCTGCCCCCCCCCCCCCCCCCCCCCAACCACTCCCAAGCCTCCATTCCAGCCTGTTCCTAGCTCTCTGACACTGTCCATCATCATATTTGATTGTTAGAAATAAAATATGGTCCGCTGTGGACAGACAAGGCCCCCCCAGGTGTCTTGGTTGGGGTCAAAGGAGTATCGCCGATGTATACTTAACACTGATTATGCAACAGGTCGTTTCGAGGAACCAATCTGATTGGTTGAAGCATGCAGCTTACTAGCCGTGCTTTAACCAACGATATTGGAACCCCTATAATCAAAACAAATAATTATAGCCGTGTTGTCCTCCCAGAGTGCAGCAGACTCGGTGGCTAGGCTAGCTAGTTTCTTGGGGTCGTAGTGGCTACATCTGTCATTAAAAAAAATTAAAAACTGTTGTATAATTGCAATATTACACTCGAGGGTGTTCTTTATTGTCATTAATGCACCTCTATACTCTCTACTGTACTGTACTGTACTGGCACACCCGGAATCATCATATATACAGTTAATATGTGTGTGTGCGTTTGTGTGTGTGTTAGGTTGCGTGGTGAAAGGTGGTGAAAAACAACCATGCTGTTTTCGTGCTCAGACCCAGGCAGCCACCCACCCACCCACCCAGCCACACACATAGCTCCGTAAGGGAGTGGTTGCACCACTCAAAAAGCTGGAGAGACATGGAGACTCCCGTTACTGCAACAAACACTATAGCAATGAGTACTATCACAATATAGAGCTTTTTAAGCCTTATTTTAACCAAAGAAAATCACCTAAAACTATCTTTAAACAAAACTATAAATAATAAAGTAAGCTATATATTTGTTTTTATATATTTTTCCTTCATCGCAAAATGTCACTTATTCTAGCCTTTCTTTTTGGACTTCCGACTTTGGAAAAAAAAAGGGAAAAAAAAGAAAAAAGGTAGAATTAATCAAACGATATGGCTTTTTAATATAAAAGCCTATATACGATCCATTCTATCCGTTTTATTGAGTTTATGGAGGCGCTGGCGGTGCAGGCGCTTTGAGGAGGGGGATCGGATCAAGAGAGGGGTGACCACGCGGTCACCTGTGCGGCCCGCCTCGCTCGGCTATAACACATTTAGACCGGAGAACAAATTCTACAAATTATTTCTAAATCCTGACAGTTTTCTGAAAAACCCTATGTTTCTAATGTCAGTGGTTCTCAATCATTTTCATGTCAAGGACCCCCAGAATTATATGAAATTGGCTGCCGACCCCCATCTGAAAATATGTTGTTCCAGGGACCCCCAGAAGCAACGATTTAAAAACGCTCTAAAAAGCATATTCAAAGATTTGCGCCACATTTTCACCATTTAAAAAAAATAGCAGATCTACAACCTCGTAGCGCGGCACTCGGTGCCGCGCTATGAGCTTGTAGATCTGCTATTTTTCAATAGCTAAAGTATAACATAATGCTTTAAAACACCAAATGGGGTTCCCGTCCAGAATGGGATAGGACACACTTATACAATAAAAAAAAGGCTTTCTGGGAATTATTTGTTCCAGACATATCATATGAGTGTAGACTTTTTGTAGGAGTAACTTTTTTTTCCCCCCTCTTTCTTCATCTGTTGATAATCTCTTTAACTCGTGCATGCAGAGGGTTATAGAGGCATAGAGGCCTGAGCCGCTACACCTCAACCTCTCTATCCAATCCCATCCCATCATGCTTTGGGGAAGAAGAGAAGGACTTAAGCCATTTTGACCTGAGATCAGATTCTAAAAATGTCTTCTACATCCTGACAGTTTTCTGAAAAAAGCTATGTTTCTATGTCAGTCGTATTTTTCGATTTTTCAAAAATAGCAGACCTACAAGCTCGTAGCGCGCCACTCGGTGGCGTGCTATGAGCTTGTAGATCTGCTATTTTTCAATAGCTAAAGCATAACATAATGCTAACACCAAAAGGGGTTCCCGCCCAAAAGGACTTAAGCCGTTGAGACCGACCGACCTGAATGAGACCTGATTCTATACAAAATGTCTTCTAAATCATGACAGTTTTCTGAAGAATATGTTTCTCTGTCAGTGGTTCTCAAACTATATTTCATGTCGAGGACCCCAAAAATGGACCCGCCGACCCCCACCTGAAAACATGTTGTCCCAGGGACCCTCCCAGAAGCAAAGATTTGAGTTAAAAATGTTCACTCTGAATATATATTCAAAGATTTGTGCCACATTTTCATGATTTTTCAAAAACAGCAGCTCTACAAGCCCGTAGCGCAGCACTCGGTGCCACGCTATGAGCTTGTAGATCTGCTATTTTTTTTAACGATGCTTAAAACACCAAAAGAGGTTCGCCAGGAATGAATATATTCAAAGATTTGCGTCACATTTTCAAGACAGCTAAAGTTATTGTTTTTTAATTGTTAAAGTGGTTAAACGCTATAAGGCGACACAGATGCATTCCCAGTCTTAATGGGTTAAAAAAAAAGACCATTCGGCGATTCAATTCCCCGGAAATAGCAGACCTACAAGACCTATAGGTCTCTTCTTCCTTCTGAAGGCACTGAGGCAACAAAACAGATTTAGAGTAGGTTCCATTTTCATTTCAATAACCTGCATCATGTCCCCCTCTGTGTGGGGGGACGCGGTGGGGGGGGACGGGGGGCGGGGATGGGGGGGGACGGGGAGGTGTTCAGGGTTCAGGAACTGAAAGGGGCGAAGCAATGTTTAACCATGTTAACCCCCGGTGGCCCTGTTCCGGGCAAATATCTTTTAAAAAATGCTTCAATTTCATTCATTCATTCATTCTTTCGTTTATTCACTCTATAGACCTACGTATACTGCACACACTCACAGAGCTGCTGCCTTTTAACACATTGTGGTATAATACTATATTTGAGGAAATATAATGCTGCAATTTGTCCCAAAGTGACTGCAAAAGATTGGTGCTATTTAGTTAAAAAACCATTGTACCCTGGCCATATATAGAAGAATGCTGCATCGCAGTACGCTTGGTCTTCAACCAGCCAAACATTTCGCATGTCTCCTGCCTGCTCCGCTCCCTCCATTGGCTCCCGGTTATACAGAGTACAAAACAATGATGTTGGCCTTTATACAAAGCAGCATTGTGTATTTTTATTTTATTTTTTTATTTTTTTATCCTTTATTTACCCAGGGTAGTAGCTGAGCACAAGTGCTCATTTTCAGCAACGCCCTGCACATAGAGACACACACACACACAGACACACATTAAAACCTGGGAGCTGACCAGTACAACCACAGTCTTACCGGTATACTGTTGGCCACTAAGCAGCTCCACTGGAGCAGTTGGGGGTTCATCAGTGCCTTGCTCAAGGGCACTTCAGCGGTGTTGGGTGAGTGATGACAATCACTTCCCCACCCAGACTTTTCCTGCCCGTCCGGGGAATCGAACCGGCAACCTTTCGGCAACAAGGGCGCTCCTCTAACCCTTAGGCGACCGCTGCATAGCTTGCATAGCTCGCATGTATGCATAGCTCTGCTTACACAATGCTGTACCCCCTCCCAACTGTATATACTTTCCCCATTTTCAACTGCTTTAGTTATATTTTGACACTTATGCTTTTGCTTATTCATGCCAATAAAGACATTTAACTTGAATTGATTGGTTGAGAGACAAACCAACATCCGTTTTTTTCACTGCATGGGATTTTCACCCCAAAACAATACAAATTAAAAACTAAGTCATTGCAGCTGGACTGTAAGGAGTACAAAGTGATTGCCATGTGTCACTTAAAGAGGACACAGACAAGAGAGCGAGTGATATTTTGTCATCATGCACCCTAAAGGGAGGAGCTGGTAGAAAATAATGGGGAGTTAATCCGATCAAGTAGGACTGAAATGCAGTTGTTATTGATCAAGACTGTTTCCTTAATGGGACATCAGAGCTGTGCGTGCGTGCGTGCGTGCGTGCGTGCGTGCGTGCGTGCGTGCGTGCGTGCGTGCGTGCGTGCGTGCGTCACTGTAATGTCTGGACATTACGGTGAAAAAGCAGAACTATTTTGCATCAATTTACTGGAAGGTCAACATCAGAGAGAAAGAAGTTCAGATTGATCATGTGTACGCCAGTCATTCTCAAGGACCACCAGTTTGATAAGGATGGAATGCATTAGATCGACTATTTGATACTTTATCAAATCCACACAAAAAAGGTACCTGTAAGTAACCAATGAAAAGTATACTATTAACAGGAGTGTGTGACTTAAATAATTAACCCATTTAGACCTGCAAAAAGATTCTACAAATGTCATGACAGTTTTCTGAAAAACCCTATGTTTCTATGTCAGTGGTTCTCAAACTATTTAATGTCAAGGACCCCCAGCATTATCTGTATTTGGCTGCAGACCCCCCATCTAAAAATATGTTGTTCCAGGGACCCCCCCCCCCCCCCCCCCAGAAGCAAAGATTGGAGCTAAAAACGAACGCTCTGAAAGAATAATATTCAAACATTTGGGCCAGATTTAAAAAAAATAGCAGACCTACAAGCTCGTAGCACTATGAGCTTGTAGATCTGCTATTTTTCAATAGCTAAAGCATAGGTAGAAAAAAGAGAATCCCGCACACTGTCTTCACTTAGGTTAGTTTTTATTGCAACGTTTCGGTCGTCAGACCTTCATCAGGCATCTGTTTCAGGTCTGACGACCGAAACGTTGCAATAAAAACTAACCTAAGTGAAGACAGTGTGCGGGATTCTCTTTTTTCTACCTATCAGTTTCCTGTTATCCGACGCACCTGTCCTTTGTAGGTGTGCAGAAGGACTTTTTCGTATAATAGCTAAAGCATAACATAATGGTTAAAACACCAAAATGGGTTAAACTACATTGTTTTAGATCAGTGGTTTTCAACCAGTGGTCCGGGGACCACCAGTGGTCCTTGAGGGGTTTCCAGGTGGTCCCTATAGCTAAATGATGGAGAGTTGGTAACCAAATGGACCCTTATAGATTTTTAACTCTTGAGAGCGTAAGATAAAGCAATAATAAACCACAAGATGTCTCAGGTTTTATAATTGCTGAGAGGCGTGGTGAGACATGACGCGCAGCGGAGTGTCTCCAACCGTCTCAGACATTATAAAATACCCGGTAAGCTATGGGACCTCGAGTGGCTTATTGCTTTTCTAAAACGGTTACAAACATACAAGCAATGTTAACCTCAAAACTATTCCTATAATTCACAAATGTAGCTTCACTTTGCGCCGCTTTGCGCCCACCAGAGCGAGCCACACTTCCTTGTTTTTACTCAGCCAGTCTCTGTGACGGGGGGGAATAGGAGGTGTTTGATGTCTGATGTCGGTGCTTATAGACGCCCGCACGGCCAGGGTTTGTAAGGCAATCAAGCGCTCCCCTTCCTCAGTTCAACTATACAGAGCTGCAGGATCAATGAATGATATGAAGTGATTGAAGGTGTGGATTATCGTGAGACTTACTACGTGGTACTGCTATTTTTCAATAGCTAAAGTAATGCTTAAAACATCAAAGGGGTTCCCGTTCAGAATGGGTTAAGTACAGTATGCAGCGAGTTTTACACATCACTAGATTACAACTTAACGTGTTCCATCACACAAACATCCTCCTTACGTAATACGTGTAGTATATTTAGTCGTTACTAAATATTTAAATGTACAATGAGGTGTCTCTGAGCTGACAGAGCTTGTGTGATATATAAGTTTGAATCTGTTATTGTCTTATTAGTTCTATATTTGTAGAATTTGCCTTTGGGGGAATGCATTGGGTGGAATTACTGTCTATACTGTCTGTGATTAATGTTGGTGTGTATGCGTGCGTGCGTGCGTGCGTGCGTGCGTGCGTGCGTGCGTGCGTGCGTGCGTGCTAAAGCATAACATAATGGTTAAAACACTGGAAGGTGTGGGACAGATCGGATTAACTCCCCATTATTTTCTACCAGCTCCTCCCTTTAGGGTGCATGATGACAAAATATCACTCGCTCTCTTGTCTGTGTCCTCTTTAAGTGACACATGGCAATCACTTTGTACTCCTTACAGTCCAGCTGCAATGACTTAGTTTTTAATTTGTATTGTTTTGGGGTGAAAATCCCATTCAGTGATGGACGTTGGTTTGTCTCTCAACCAATGAATTCAATTTTAATTCAAAGGAACTTTATCGGCATGAGAAAACACGCGTTTTGCCAAAGCATAAGTGTCAAAATATAACAAAACCAGAAACTATGAGTAGTATGCGTTTCTCTTGAGTTGAGTTGGTTCTATAGTCTAAACAAATTGGAGGAAATCTCAGCCACTGGCCCAGGGTTGGATGTCTGTGATATGTATATATGTATGCCTATATAAAAACATTTTTTTGGGGGGGGGGTCCTTGAAATGAACGCGTTTGAGAACCACAAGCAAAATGTGTTAATATAGCATCAAAATCTGTTTTTCAAAAGATATTTGTGAAAATTCCTAACAACACAGATTGTCTTTGCGTGTCCCTGCAACAAGTGTTATTGTGTTATCCATTTTTGCGTCATTGTATAATCGTACTACCACCGCATACCTTTTGCAAACTGTTAATTCAGTATTCAATCACTCAATCAATTTGACATAAAATATAAATTCGGTTCACCTGAAGATACAGAGTATGTTCAAAGACACAAGAACGTATGATTTATTATATTCATAGCATGTGAATAATGGCTTCTACTGTAGCTCATTTGAAAGCCATCTGTGGATCTATATAGAAGCATATTTATATTTACATAGAATGAGAGAGAGAGAGAGAGAGAGAGAGAGAGAGAGAGGGAGAGAGAGAGAGAGAGAGGGAACAAAATCCATTGTGTTCCATTGGTTTTTGACTCGTGGTTAACCCGCTCAGAACGGGAACCACTTTTGGTGTTTTAAAGCATTGTTATACTTTAGCTATTGAAAAATAGCAGATCTACAAGCTCATAGCGCGGCACCGAGTGCCGCGCTATGAGCTTGTAGGTCTGCTATTTTTGAAAAATAGTGAAAATGTGCCTCGAATCTTTGAATATATTCTTTTCAGAGTTTCAGTTTTTAACTCAAATCTTTGCTTCTGGGGGGGGTCCCTGGAACAACATATTTTCAGATGGGGGTCTAGTTGGCGGCCAATTACAGATAATTTTTGGGGGTCCTTGACACGAAATATTGAGCACCACAGATACAGAAACATGAGGTTTTTCAGAAAAAAATTACATTTTAAAAAGACATTTTTTAAATTTCGACGTCAGGCCTAAATGGGTTAAGAAGCAGTATTGTGTGCATACTAAGGAACGAGACGGATTGCCCCGCTGCTTGCATCCTACAGGCCTCATTTTAATGTGCCAACGTCACGCCACTCACTGCTTTGTTACAGTCAAGTATGAGCGCTTTTTTTTTTTTTTCTAGCTCCGCTCCAATTTTCTTTTTTTTATATATATATCTGTTATACGCGGCCGCGGCGGCGAGTACTAGACGCTACACCGTTTCTGACAAGAGACAAATGTTTCATTCAAATGTTGCTTTCGCATATTGTTGGAAGAAGTAATGAATTCCCAGCCCCGGCCGGCTGCCACGAGCCGACGGCTTGAACGGGCCTCGGTTCAAACCGTGTCACGCCTTGAAAAGCGTTACCGCGGCGCGGAGCCGCCAGGGGCTGGGGCGCCCTGCACACAACAGCAAAATTACATTTAACCCAGTCGGGACGGGAAGCCCCTTTTGGTGTTTTATAAGTATTATGTTATATACTTTTAGCTGTTGAAAAATAGCAGATCTACAAGCTTGTAGCGTGGCACCGAGTGCCGCGCTACGAGCTTGCAGATCTGCTATTTGAGACTTTTTTGTGAAAATGGTGGTGCAAATCTTTGAAAATATATTCTTTCAGAGCGAACGTTTTTAAACTCAAATCTTTGCTTCTGGGGTGGGGGTCCCTGGAACAACATATTTTCAGATGGGTGTCGGCGGTCGATTACATATAATTATTGAGAACCACCGACATAGAAACATTTTCTGAAAACTGTCAGGATTTAGAAGGCATTTTGTAGAATCTGTTCTCACCGTCTAAAAGGGGTTAATGTTCCATTCAGCACAGGAAAGGTGCATAAATCAGCTGTTTTGATTTGCATGGAGTGTAGGTGGAAGCGACCTCATCCCACGCCAGAATAAACCGGGAGCGAATATGATGCCGGCGGGCGGGTGAAAAAAAAGAACAATGTAATCTCAGCTGGCTTCTTAAGCCATTTATGGCGGGAACCCCCTTTTGGTGTTTTATAAGCATTATGTTATACTCTAGCTATTGAAAAATAGCAGATCTACAAGCTCGAGCTTGTAGGTCTGCTATTTTTGAAAAATCGTGAAAATGTGGCGCAAATCTTTGATATATATATTCTTTCAGAGCGAACGTTTTTTAACTCAAATCATTGCTTCTGGGAGCTCACTGGAACAATATATTTTGAACATATTTTCACATAGGCCTATAACATAATTCTGGGGGTCCTTGACATGAAATATTGAGCACCACTGACATAGAAACATGGGTTTTTCAGAAAACTGTCAGGATTTAGAAGACATTTTGTAGAATCGTTCCCAGGTCCAAATGGGTTAATAAAAGTAAGCAAGAGGCGGGGCCGTCCATTTAATCCAGGCCCGGCGGCGTTCTGGTTGGCTCTGATGTCAAGTACATTATTAAAACAAAACCCTTCGCAGCCTCGTCCCGTGTTTTCATTTGAGAAAAAAAAAGCCATTCTAGAAAGTTATATCCATTGTGTTTTAATATTGCCACACTATAAAAAAAAAGATATATTGAAGTTTCAAAACCACAGTGCGTGCCCTTCAAATTGGGTCAAAACAACAAACAATAATATTGTTTATAAACCAATGACTTACAGCATATTCTTATGATCATTAGTGTGTAGAGGATTTATCGCTTATATTATATGCATTTTTTTTAACTCATTTGTGACCAATAACAAAGATTGAATTAACTGTAGCTTGACCTTTTCTCAGCATGCTTTGGAATTCAGTTGTTTTGAGTATAGCGCAGTGGTTCCCAAATTGACACAGATTAGCCCACGTCGGACCCCCATTTGAAGAGATATGCCTGCAGGGACCCCTATAAGAGAAGATTTTTACAGCTCTAGCAGTGATTCTCCACCCCAAGTTTGACATGCATTAGTCTACGTCGAAGCCCCATTTAATGGCATTTATAGCCATTAAAGACCGCAATTTATGTTGTAAAATCAATGTTAATTTAACTCCGAGTGTACAAATGGAACCAAATGGACCCGTTAGGGTCCATTTGGTTAGATTTGTACACTCTGAGTTACAGACACATAAGGGTCCATTTGGTTCCAAACTATCATTTAACTGGGGACCCCCTGGAACTCCCTCAAGGACCCCATGGGGGTCCCCGGACCCCACTTTGGGAACCACTGGACTAGCGGTATATGCTGAGCTGTTCTCAACGTGATGGTATATCATTTCCTTGCGATTGTAACTTTGCTTACAAGATGTCTCCAACAATAGAAAATATTATTTCTGCCGGGCGGAAACCTCGTAATATGAAAATAAATGTATGAATAATTTGAATCCTGAAAGTAACAGTTTGACATAATTATGTTCAAAACTGTTACTTTTCTGGATTCAAATTCAATCATAAATAGCGCAATAATATTTGCAGACCGACAAGCTATAGAAACGCTGATACATTAAGTTGGTGTGACGCTGTAGTATAATTATGTATGAAGTATATGGCGTCAATGTACGAAAAAAGCTAAACGTTAAAATATGGAGAGAGGTTTCTGCCCGAAAGCAACAACAAATAACTGCATACAGTATAATCAGGGACCATTTGGTTGCCCTGGACATATTTGTATAAACAGCGCTGCATTCTCTCATGCAGATCGGCTATACTTTCGCCGTTTGCGCGGAGGACGCACACACGGGTACTCGTTATTACACAGCGGAGACATAATTGTTATTATGACACTATTTTTGGCACATTGTTTTGCCCCCCTCGGCGTGTTGCCCTACTCGCAGTGCGTATTGCATCATGTATAGGTAGCGACGGCACTGCATATAAATCGGCCACACGACTATAATACAAAAGCTTTCTACATAGGGGACGGGGTATATGGCCTATACTTCAGAGAATAGCACGGCTGCTTATAGAACAACTTTCTATTCTCACAGGCTAGTCTGAGGTCCTTGTGGTTCCGGTGCGTGCGTGTGTGCGTGCGTGCGTGCGTGCGTGCGTGCGTGCGTGCGTGCGTGCGTGCACATGTACGTGTGTGTGGGTGTCTGGGAGCTGGAGGGGCCACGCGGGCCAAGCGGGCCACAGCAGTGAGGAGGGGCCTCCAGTGTGCTGGACAGATTGCATCCTCATAGCAGTGGATGTGAGAGAAGGAAGGGGCGATTACAATGTGGCCTTGTTGTGATCAACTACATCCCCCATCATGCATGAATAAATGCACAGAGAAAGAGATGCATGAATGCATGATGCATAGATGCATAGATGCATAGATGCATAGATGCATGCATGCAGCAGCCAAGCAGGAATTGGCCGTGGTGGTTTACTTATGCAGGGATATTCTGATTAACTACACTTTTAAGTTTCAACACAAATGTTTCAAAACGTGTCAAAAATAGGAGTATAAAAAGGGAATTATGTGGATTTTGGGATCCACGTGGCTCTAGGGTCTGACTTCGACAAGCACTTCCAAACTCCAACACTTAGAAAAAGAATCACCTGCACAGCATTTCTTGACAGAAAGTAGCTGATAACATCTACGGTGATTTTTATGAAACAAAAGCTTGGCAGATTGAGAGAGGATATTTCAAGCTTGGCCTATACAGCTACAATGTTGGTGAGTTTAACGTTGTTTAATAAGCAGATCGCAAAAGCATTTTGGATGAATGGGGAGTCAATGGAGGCCAGGGAATTGCAACTCTAGATTCATCCCATTATTAATAAAATGTATAGAGTTGCAAATTGCGACTAAGAAGTCATCCCTAAAGGGCTGGCAAAGGGAAAGCAGGACAAGTCATGCTGCTATAAAACAAAGATCCTAATTATAAAATCATATGTCTTAGAAAAATTATTATTCTTGGCAACTATATTTCCTCCTACGGACCAGACACTGAAGAAAGTAAATAAAACACTAGTTAATTTCATAAGGGGAACCACTAGAGAAGTTACAAAAAGAAACCTACTGTATAAGAGAAAAGAAATAATGGAGGACTTGGGGCTGTTGATCTGGGACTCAAATTGAGAATTTCTTTCTGTAAAAATGTGGCATCTGGTATTCAAAGAAAAGCTATGTGGATCTGGAGTCACTGAGCTGGACCAAACAGAAGAAAAGCTATGTGGATCTGGGAGTCACTGGATCGGGGAGTCACTGGATCGGGGAGTCACTGAGCTGGACCAAACAGAAGGGCCGGGCAAGGAGCTCCGTGTCGTATTTTAAACTCATGTATGGTGACTTAATGAATATTTCTGCACACTTAAACATTGATTGGACAGTAATGTCAAGCAAAATTATATATGGTAAGATTTGTGAAGATCTGCATGGTGGCATCTTCCCCATATAGAAATCTTGATGGAAAAACAAAAACAGGTATGTTTGGTAGTAAAATTATATCTGAAAAAAGAGGGATGTCATGTGGCTGGTCTCTGTGAGGACACTGGCAGTAAGAGCGGTGGTTAAATGGAGTTGTTTTGTAAAAAAAAAAAAAAAGAAAAAAGAAACTGTGAACTGTGGTTGTAAATTGTAACCAAGATGAATCCATAGAGCACCTGCTAGTGGACTGTCAGAGGTCTAGAGATGTATGGGGGAAATGCCACAGATCGGTTTTAAAATTAACGTTACTTATAATGCAGTATATTGTATGGAGTCTTTGATGAAAACATGTCTGCTATGGAACAAGACTTGTATTGGACTGTGGTCAATAAGATCTGGAACACCAGGAGTGCTACTGTATGGTGATCCATCAGGAGGCCATCTCTGGAGAGGGTGGTCTTCATACAAATAGTAACTGAACTGAAAAGACAGAGAACCCTGGACTCAAGACAGAAAAACTGAAACCATGTTATATTGTTGTACTCCGTGTATATTTGTGTGTATTTGTGTGTATTGCAATGCCTTACTACTGTACTCGTTTTCAAAATGCCAAACTCAAGCAGGACATGGGTTTAAATGTATTTCGAAACTGTATTGAATATTGTACGATGGCATTTTGCATTGCTGTTATTTTGTATGTTATTTCTTATTCCTCATGTGCCCACACTTTCTCCCACAATAAGGACACACGCTCTTGCACCAAATGGTAGGGCTGTCATGATTACAAAATTAAGTTTATGATTAATTGTCACACACATAACTAACATCCTACACATACAAGACAAAGGAAGTGTCCCTCTCACACAGCAATCATCACCTTCTGTATGGGGCCGAGACATGGACACACAGGACAACAGGAAAGGGCCCTGGATGGAGTCAGTCTGTACAAGAATGTACCAACTAGGTGTCACATGGACGGACCACACCAGAGATGTGAACCTCTGTCTACTCTACAGGGACCTACAGTATACCAGGGGTCACAGAGAGAGAGAGAGAGAGAGAGAGAGAAGGATGAGGCTACATGCCTGGCAGGACTTAAGAAAATACCTACATTGACAGAGGTGTTGACAAGCCAGTGTCATATGAACCAACCAGAGAGAGAGAGAGAGAGAGAAAGAGAAAGAGAGAAAGAAAGAACGAACAGAGAAAGGTTTTGCCGTCAAGCCAGTCATTAACCAATACAGCCACCCTAGCTGTCACAACACACAACCTTCAACAACACCCACAATACAACAGTACTGTATAGATGCACATCAGTCTTCAATTTCAAATGATGGCCGTTATGTCAAAGCCATATCTAAAGGCTAATTTAAGTGGCCAAGATCCACATGATAATACTGTTCTCTGGTACAACAACTCATACCATAATTCAACGGCAGACACAACACAGACTGCAGCATCCAATCACAGAGCAGACACAACACACAACACAACACAGACTGCAGCATCCAATCCCAGAGCAGACACAACACGACACAGACTGCAGCATCCAATCCCAGAGCAGACACAACACAACACAGACTGCAGCATCCAATCCCAGAGCAGACACAACACGACACAGACTGCAGCATCCAATCCCAGAGCAGACACAACACGACACAGATTGCAGCATCCAATCCCAGAGCAGCAGACACAACACGACACAGACTGCAGCATCCAATCCCAGAGCAGACACAACACGACACAGACTGCAGCATCCAATCCCAGAGCAGACACAACACGACACAGACTGCAGCATCCAATCCCAGAGCAGACACAACACGACACAGACTGCAGCATCCAATCCCAGAGCAGACACAACACGACACAGACTGCAGCATCCAATCCCAGAGCAGACACAACACGACACAGACTGCAGCATCCAATCCCAGAGCAGACACAACACGACACAGATTGCAGCATCCAATCCCAGAGCAGCAGACACAACACGACACAGACTGCAGCATCCAATCCCAGAGCAGACACAACACGACACAGACTGCAGCATCCAATCCCAGAGCAGACACAACACACGACACAGACTGCAGCATCCAATCCCAGAGCCAGAAACAGTCACTGACTGAACATGTTTCATAATTTCCACCCAATCATTGGGTCCCAAAATGACAGCAACAGTACAACAGCTTGAAGTGTACTGTACACAGCTTCATTTGCTTACAACACAAAGAGAGGAAAAAGCTTCGTACCTTGAGCTGTCTTCTACTTCAGTTGTAGAAGGGATGGCCAGCAGGGTCAAAGTTTGGAACCCACCAATGGATAGAGATAGGGCGATGTGGCGACTGTGGCTCAGGAGGTAGAGCAGGTCGTCCAATGATCCGTGGGTCGGCGGTTCGAATCCCGGCTCCTCCTGTCTACATGTCGAAGTGTCCTTGGGCAAGACACTGAACCCCAAATTGCTCCTGATGTGCAGGTTGGTGCCTTGCATGGTTTCCTCCGCCATCGGTGTATGAATGTGTGTGTGTGAATGGGTGAATGTAATGCACAATCTATGTAAAGCGCCTTGGATAAAAAAAAAGGCGCTATATAAATTTACAATTTTAACAGTCCTCTTTCTAGTTAATCCTCAGATGAGCCCTCCAACGGCGTCCCCAGTCATCTCCATCCTGACCTCCATACATCCCGGTGTCAATTGCACCGACCAGCCTCAGTCATCCCCGCTGGATGCCATCTTCTCACTCACCCTCGGTATCGCTCCATACAGATGCTTGTTGGTAAACATGTTCCTCCTGGTTGATGTTTAACACTGCATGTAGCATTCTGGTGTAGCACAGTGGGGCCAGGGGACGGTAGAGCTGGCTTCAGGGTCCAGCATTCACAGCTATAATAGGAGAGCAGACATAAATAATATTAAATAACTTGAATTTACATAGCACCTTAAAAATCACACCCGTGTGAAGTGAGTGGTGCAACTCCGTGTGGGGGTTCCCGGGGGGTCCCCGGAAGCCAGCCACACACACAGTGCTCAGACCCAGGCAGGCAGCCAGCCACACACATAGCTCCGTAAGGGAGTGGTTGCACCACTCAAAAAACAAAGACGCTTTACATCAACAAAAACATGAATATAGCCTAGTATAGTATTATGTTTGTCGTTTTGTTTTCTTGTATGGTTTTGTTACTGTAAATTGTTTGACATTGACTTATAATAATAATTATAGCCTAGTTGAATCTACTTGTTCAGTTATTGCTATTTTAGTATTAAAAAAAACATTGCACATATTGTTGCGAGCTAGCTTGTAGATATATATTCTCATACTTTCGTGTGACAGTCTTGTATGAAGAAGTAGGGCATAAAGCCATTTTGGGGCGGGAACCCCTTTTGGTGTATTAAACATTATGTTATACTTTAGCTATTGAAAAATAGCAGATCTACAAGCTCATAGCGTGGCACCGAGTGCCGCGCTATGAACTTGTAGGTCTGCTATTTTTTAAATAAATCGTGAAAATGTGCCTCAAATCTTTGAATATATATTCTTGAGTTTCAGTTTTTAACTCAAATCTTTGCTTCTGGGGAGGTTCCTGGAACAACATATTTTGAGATGGGGGTCGGCGGCGAATTACATATAATTTTTGGGGTCCTTGACATGAAATATTGAGAACCACTGATATAGAAACATGAGGTTTTTCAGAAAAAAATACATTTTTTTAAATTTCAACGTCAGGCCTAAATGGGGGATATGATATTTCTGCCTAACAGCAAACAAACACAATATTATTCACTTCACAGGCACAGCACACAAGTGCTGTGCCTGTGAAGTGAATAATATTGTGTTTGTTTGCTGTTATTGTGCTTTATATCCTGACCTAACTATAGTTCTTTCTTTTTACTTTTTGTAAATATAATTAGTGACATGACATTAGGCCTACACACAAACAAACAATTCACCTCTATTAACCATCAATGCTAAAGCAGCTAATTAACTGTAGGTAGTAGGTAAACTAACTCACCTGGACTCTTGGGGGAATGCACTCCTTTTTTTTCCAAGGACGATAATAAACTTCTCCTCCTGCTGTCACGTCATGTCTCTGGGCAGTTTTACACTCCCTGACAACACTGACAACTCTCCTCATCTTCCATGAGGTGGAAATGTTACGTTTAAACTTGTTTATTTCACTGTTTTACTACCAAACACAAAGGAGTTTGAGACAGACAAACACTCGTCTGTTTGGAGCAGGTGTGTGTGTGTGTATGGGGGGGAGGGGGAGGGGGGCGGGGAAACCAGAGCATTTTAAAGAGCCCGCGCGTGAAGCCTGCTTAGGGAGTGTCTGCCAATAACCTGCATCACAGAATAGAGTGAGTCTCTACCTTATTATTGAGACAAAAAGTGTTCTAGTCAGATACTCCCTAGAATCTAGTATCTGTTACACGTCTGTACTATTACACTTTATTTTCTGTCTCAATTTTGATATTGTTTTTTAGTTTTTTTTAAAGACTAAGTATAATTATTTATTTTAGATTGATAAATAACAACTAAGAGAAATACTTTGAATCTCTGTTTGAATTGTATAATGTTTATTCAATCGTATCAAACAAAGAGAATAATACAGTCAAAATGAAATAAGACCAAATAAGCCGGTCTGCTGTATACCTTATATGTTGTTAGCTGTAACTTTGTTTCAACAGGATATACTGTATTTTAATGTCAGTGTTCAGAAATGTATACTGTCTGTCACACTGCCATATCTCTTCTCTTGATGTGAATGTGTTACATGTTAATGCATTGAGAGAGAGAGGGGGGATGTCTTGTCTTCACAGTCGGGTGTGGAAACCTTGTATGGCCGAGAATTTATGCCTGGCCCTACCTGGGCCGGGCATACCCCTCATCAAACCCTGTACACTCAAGACACTGCCCCCGCTGCCACCCTTAGATCTCCATATATGGAGCTGACCTGTTCTGACATTCCATATGTTGATCTGACCTTATCAGACCCTGTACACGCTCCATGTATATGGCCAGTACAGAATTCATTGCATATGTTGATCTGAGCCCCCATGCCAAAGCGCCAGCGCTCGCCCAGCAGTCTATCTACCGTCACCCAGGCGGATGCGTGCATGCATCCGCGATTGCTTCTCGCCCTCAGGTCTTACTGGTTATTGTCTGCAACTGCAGGCCGAAGGCATGGGGAGAGAGTATGTTTTGCACTCCGTCTGTGTGTGTGTGTGTGTGTGTGTGTGTGTGTGTGTGTGTGTGTGTGTGTGTGTGTGTGTGTGTGTGTGTGTGTGTGTGTGTGTGTGTGTGTGTGTGTGTGTATGTGTGTGTGTGTGTGTGTGAGTGAGTGTGTCCGTCTGTCCATCCGTCCGTCCGTCCGTCCGTCCGTCCGTCCGTCACCAGCTAATCTCCGGCACCGTTAACCCGATCGATG
Source organism: Electrona antarctica (assembly GCF_951216825.1). Taxonomy (NCBI): domain Eukaryota; kingdom Metazoa; phylum Chordata; class Actinopteri; order Myctophiformes; family Myctophidae; genus Electrona; species Electrona antarctica. Next base: position 5,996,859 of record NC_136797.1, on the reverse strand, counting down.
CCAAATTTTGCACACACACTCCCTGGATGCCAACGATGAACCTCTGCCCCACATTTTCCAGAACGGCCTGTTATAGCGCCACCATGAGGCCGACTTTTGAAAATATATTATATAATAATATATGTATTATTATTATTACATATATTATTATAATTATTATTAGCAGGATGATACATTTACGGAGGGGAAAAAATAGAAATAATGGAGATACGAGGTTTCTTCCCCGTTGAGTGGCGTTCGTTGTGCGGTGCAGTATCACAGCTCTCCTATAGCTCCGGTGTGACGGTAGGTGTCCCCTGAGTGCTTTTCTCTCTCCTGGCCAAAGTGCAAAGCCGGCCGGCTCAGAGCCCTCATGCTCAGATGCAAATGACTTTGCAGGGTCCTTGTGATTGCTCATTAACTTTCAGTGGACATAAGTTCCAACTTTATTATTGACTGCACAGAATACACAATCCACCGACCTCTGCCACCTGCAACTAAATCTCTCCCGGCCAATCCATTCCACCGATTTTGTGCAGGCGGTCAGAAAACTGGAGCCAGCAGTTTAGTCACCTTAAGTGTTTACATGCCGGGCCGGCCACTGCCTGCCTGCCACACGCACACGCACACAACGCACGCACACAACGCACGCACGCACGCACGCACGCACGCACGCACGCACGCACGCACGCACGCACGCACCAACGCACCCACCCACGCACGCACGCACGCACGCACGCACGCACGCACGCACGCACGCATGCACGCACGCCATGCACGCCATGCACGCACGCCACGCACGCCACACACGCACGCAACGCACGCACGCACACACACACACACACTAGAGGTGCTTAACACATTTGTACCCTATAGGGTATTATTTTTTACAATGACAATAATGATGATGACAGTAATAATACTTAGGAGAATAAGAATAGACCTTTAGCTATAAGCCCCTCCCCAAACTGCTATGGTCCAATCACAGCTAAGCATCACACAACCCTCTCCACCAATAGTTGTTTTTAAAAATACATTTCATGCACATATTTTTCCAGTGCATATACGGCAGGCCTTGTTGGCCTTTTTGGATTTAGTGTGGTTAGTGTGGGCCAATAATAATAAAAACACTTTATTTGTATAACACCTTTCATGACATGAAATGCAGTGCTTTACAGAGCAATGGAGGAAAAAAATCAAAGAAAAGCAAGGCATAAAACAACATTAAAATAATAGCATTAATGCAATACAGCGTTGGAGGACATGAATAACAACAAAGAATCTAAAAGCAAGAGTGTAGACGTATACAGTAGGTCTTGAGCTGTGCTTTAAAACATGTAGGCTGCCTGTCAAAGGTTATGTCTGTAGCTTTAGCATTACATATTTACAACAACAAAAATCACACCTGTGTGAAGTGAGGGGCGCTCTTATCATCGTACATCATCATGACGTAAAATAGACACTATGCCTATTTGCTCAGACACATGGGCAACTGGTGTCCCGGGGGCCATATGAGGCCCCCACCATCACTTAATATTGGAGTATATTATTGATTTCAGCTGTTACAATTCCAAACATGCAAACATGACCTGCTGTAATTACTTCAGTCTATTAGTAGCTAGCTTAATGACTAGTATTAGAAATGTATTTGTCTTGTAATGTAATGTCTTTTTTATGTGCAATGTATTTGGTATTTGGTTCAAGTACATGCATTTTAAATTACATAAAATTATACTTTTCAGGATTCCAATAAAAAAATCACACCTGAGTGAACTGAGTGGTGTAAGGTCTTATATAGCCTGATCAGCTGTGGTCTGACGTAATGTCTGACGTAATGAAATCACACACGGGTGAACTGGGTGACCGTAGCAACCATGCTCATTTTTTCTGCACAGACAGACAGACAGACAGACAGACAGACAGACAGACAGACAGACAGACAGACAGACAGACAGACAGACAGACAGACAGACAGACAGACAGACAGACAGACAGACTAACAAAGCCAGTTGTAGGAGTGGTTTACACCACTCAAAAATTGCAAAGAAAATATTCAGGATTTCAATTCAAATAGCAAAAAAAATAGCTGATCTACAAGCTCAAAATGTGTTGCACTGTGACGCGTTTTGAGCTTGTAGATCAGCTATCTTTTGCTATACAACATTAGGCTAATATGCAATGTGGCCCTCTGGACTGAGTGTGGAAATATAGCGGCCCTCTCCATCGTCAAAGTTGCCCACCCCTGCACTATGATGTAAAATTCTCCATTCATTGTCAATGGGAATTTAATGGGAGTTTGTGTAGGACGGATATCTACACTAATAGCTGAATATTAGGGCCCTCAAAAAAATCAGGAGGGATTTCCATCCTCCTCATCCTCATGTGTCATTCTCCTTCCTCTCTATCTCTGCAGCCGATGGAGGCACAAGGCCTGCCTCTGCAATGCATGCATCCTGGCAAACGCAGTGCTTATGCAAATGAGGCCGGGCCGGGATAATCAACATATTAAAAGCAGCTGACATTTATCCTGATATATTGAATCGTTAGCGCGACAGAATCACTTAAGCTGGATCCACTAACATCAAGTTTCCTCTCCGTATTGACCCCCACAGGCCAGGCCTGACAAGTGGAACTGCAGCAAAGTTCATTAATAACGTGAAATAAATCAATCGGGGAGCCTGGAAATAGTGGGGAGAAAAGCTACAAACTGCTACTGGATGCCCCTAATTTCCACTTTGAAATTGTAGGGAAAGCTACAAACTGCACTGGATGCCCAAAGCTACAAACTGCACTGGATGCCCAAAGCTACAAACTGCACTAGATGCAGGCCAGGGCTAGCCTGGCTAATAAGCCAGACCGAATCAGCCGTTGGCAAAAAAAAATTGCCTGCCAGCGGATTACGGTCTGGAGAGGCTCAATTGTACGCCCATTTCCTACACCAGAGAACTGGTGTGGCCAATCGGGACACGGTATGCAATATGGGCGGGCTTTGGTACAGTGACGTTCAATGCTTGAGACCTTTGACTGACAGTAGCTCTGACCAATTGCGTCAAAGAGAAAATGTGTGAACCCCCCCCCCCCCCCGGGAAACAAGATCCATACACAGCATCTCCAGACTCAAATACCACACGACAGTGTGATTTGAGTCTGGCTTATTAGCCAGGCTAGGCCAGGGCTGGGACAAAAATTCGGCACGGTCATTTTCACGTGAATTTGGCCCAGACCGGCCCACCACAAACGCGCAGAGAGCAGAAACTCTACCGCTCGCTCCGTTGAGGCACACACAAACAAACAAACAAGCCCTAATACCACCACTTTTACAGAACAACATAAATTATACAAACCAACAGACAACTACACAACCCTTTGTTGCTCTCACAAGAATGCTTTTTTTTGGTATCATATCATAACATGAGCTGCCCCCTATACGGTCGCGGCCCACCGGTAATATGACCGGTACGTCCTGTGGCCAGTCCACCCCTGACTAGATGCCCAAAGCTACAAACGGCATGCCCCAATTTTCTCTTAGAAATTGTGGGGCAAGCTATACAAACTGCATTAGATGCCCCAGTCTCCATAGCTGCACATACTCTTGTTCTGCTATTCTTCCATGTATATACACAAATTTATATTATAGGAGAATATAACAAAATGAAACCATCAAACCAAATCAAACCATTTAGAAACATAGTTTCTGGTAGGTTGGGTCATTTGTGTGGAAGTAATGGTTTGAGGGACAGAACATAAACTAGAGATTCAACACCAGGACAAATAAAACACGACCACAGGATTCCATCATAATACGTGAGTCATATTTCTGTGTCTGTCTGGTGGTCTGAATTGTTTTGACGATGTTGCAGGGGGGCGGCCCTGGAGGTTAGGAGGAGATGGCGCTTGTTGTGCCATATATGGAAGGTTCGGGGTTCAATCTCATCTCTCCTTCAACCCACACCGTTGATATGACCCCTTGGGCAAGGCACTTAACCCCCGACCGACCCGACTGGTCCAGCCAGCGCCGCTCCTCATTGGCCGGCAGTATAAGACAAGAGGGGTTGTGGTGAGTGACAACTGTGTTATGGACAGTGGTTTTCAACCAGTGGTCCGCGGACCACCAGTGGTCCTTGGGTGGGTGCTCCAGGTGGTCCCCAGCTAAATGATGGAGAGTTGGTATAGCCAAATGGACCCTTGGAGCTCTTTACACTCTTGAGAGTGTAAAATGAAACCAGGGTCTATTTGGTTTAACTTTACGCTCTCAAGAGTTAAATTATTGTTTAACATCTGCATGCATTACTTGACTTACAAGAAAAGTCTACACAATTAGAGAATGTAAAATATATATTTTTTTTTGGACAAAATGATTAGCCGACAACAAAATATTATTTCGTCTCGGGTCTGAGAGGCAAAATATCAAATGGTGGTTCCGTGGCTCATCATTTCAGGATCTATAATGGCCTTGACATGAAAACGTTTGAAAACCACTGCTGTAACTGTAGAGGCAAGGTGTCGTTGCTGCTCACTGAACCTATGGATAAATAAAGCTGCAAGAAAAATAATAGATTCATATTTCATCTATTATTTACCTTGACCTTGATGAAATGCATAAAAAAACGAGAATCCTTTTTATTTTTTTGGACAGGCGCAGCCTGGGGCAAATTACCTCAGTGTCCACTATGTAATACCACAGAGTCCAGATTCACCAGTGCATCTGGCTTGGATGAGCAACATCTATACAATTATTACATTGGGCATGTTCGTGGGAGGGAAGCCGGGCGGGGGAGTTGGATGGAGGTACTACTACTACACACCATAGATATTAAAAAATATATAGATGCCTCATTGGCTGCTGCAGTTCGTTGGAGCGACCTGTCTCCAACGGAAGGAGGAAGTCAAGCGGGAATCCTGAAGGCACGTACGCCTCTGATTGGCCGTTTTGCTTCCGCTATGCTTCGCAAGGAATCTCGGGATACAGAGAGGCCCCAGAGCCGGAAGAGTAAAAAGTAAGTAGCCTTGCCGAGCCATGAGGCCCATAGGGGCAGGAGCCTATCTCCTGTTTCTGTAGCCATGAGGCCCATAGGGCAGGAGCCTATCTCCTGTTTCTGTAGCCATGAGGCCCATAGGGCAGGAGCCTATCCCCTGTTTCTGTAGCCATGAGGCCCACAGGGCAGGAGCCTATCCCCTGTTTCTGTAGCCATGAGGTCCATAGGGCAGGAGCCTATCTCCTGTTTCTGTAGTCATGAGGCCCATAGGGCAGGAGCCTATCTCCTGTTTCTGTAGCCATGAGGCCCATATAGGGCAGGAGCCTATCTCCTGTTTCTGTAGTCATGAGGCCCATAGGGCAGGAGCCTATCTCCTGTTTCTGTAGCCATGAGGCCCACAAGGCAGGAGCCTATCTCCTGTTTCTGTAGCCATGAGGCCCACAGGGCAGGAGCCTATCTCCTGTTTCTGTAGCCATGAGGCCCATAGGGCAGGAGCCTATCTCCTGTTTCTGTAGCCATGAGGCCCACAGGGCAGGAGCCTATCTCCTGTTTCTGTAGCCATGAGGCCCACAGGGCAGGAGCCTATCTCCTGTTTCTGTAGCCATGAGGCCCACAAGGCAGGAGCCTATCTCCTGTTTCTGTAGCCATGAGGCCCATAGGGCAGGAGCCTATCTCCTGTTTCTGTAGCCATGAGGCCCACAGGGCAGGAGCCTATATCCTGTTTCTGTAGCCATGAGGCCCATAGGGCAGGAGCCTATCTCCTGTTTCTGTAGCCATGAGGCCCACAGGGCAGGAGTCTATCTCCTGTTTCTGTAGCCATGAGGCACACAGGGCAGGAGCCTATATCCTGTTTCTGTAGCCATGAGGCCCATAAGGCAGGAGCTTATCTCCTGTTTCTGTAGCCATGAAGCCCACAGGGCAGGAGCCTATCTCCTGTTTCTGTAGCCATGAGGCCCATATGGCAGGACCTATCTCCTGCTTCTGTAGCGTGAGGCAGCTTGATGTATAAGTACACCCCCTGGACATGACGCTAGTATGTCACAGGGACTTACCCCCAATACAAACCCTTGATGCTAAGTGTCAAGCAGGGAGGCACTGGGTCCCATTTTAGAGTCTTTGGTATGACCCGGCCGGGGATTGAACCCCAGCCTCCCAGGCCCAGGGCGGACACTCAACCACAAGGCCACTGAGTGCCCAGAGCCGGAAGAGGCGTCTATACCTTTATATGTCTATGCTACACACTACATCCTCCCGGTGGGGGCTCCTTAATGGCATGCAGATGAGCCAGTGGAACAGTTGGTTAACCGGCGACACAACTGAATTGGGATAAAAAGGGGTCCAAAATTATCGGCTACTCTAAATCTAGAGGACAGCAAAAATATGAATAATATATACTTTTTTTATTACATAGATAACATGTCATTTAAACACAACCTTGAATTCAAAGGTTGTTAAAATAATTCCAAAGCAATGAATTAATATATGAATACATGCAGTGACTAGAAGTTTTTAAACAAAAATACATTGACGTTATTCGTTGAATATTTCCGTACTCAATCATCGACCGGCGGTCTATCTGGCAGTAGATTGAAATTTCCCGTCGGTAGGAAATGTGACAGGGTGGTTTCCGCCCGCTGTCCGTCTGCGTCTCATTTCTTCATCATTCCTCACTTCCATCGATTCCTCCTCTTCATCAAGCGGCCGCGCCGCGACCAGACCTCTCACACCTTGGCAAACGGATCGTTGCGACCGCGACGGCAGGCAGGAAGTGCAGTGTCAGCCAATCGCCCTCGTCCTTCACGGCGGTCCTTCTGTCACACGGGGGCGAGAGAGATAGACGGGGGGAGAGAGAGAGTGAGAGAGAGAGAGAGGGAGAGAGAGAGAGAGGGAGAGAGAGAGAAGGTCAAACCTGCTGACAGAGGAGAGGAGGAGGAAAACATGGATTCTTTCAGTTAACCCATTTTGGGCGAAAACCCCTTTTGGTGTTTTAAGCATTATGTTATACTTTAGCTATAGAAAAATAGCAGTATACAAGCTCATAGCGCGGCACCGAGTGCCGTGCTATGAGCTTGTAGATCTGCTATTTTTGAAAAATCGTGAAAATGTGGCGCAAATCTTTGAATATATATTCTTTCAGAGTGAACGTTTTTAACTCAAATGTTTGCTTCTGGGGGGGTCTCTGGAACAACATATTTTTAGATGGGGGGTCGGCGGCCAATTACATATAATTTGGGGTTCCTTGACATGAAAATGTTTGAGAACCACTGACATAGGGTTTTTCAGAAAACTGTCATGATTTAGAAGACATTTTGTAGAATCGTTCTCACGTCTAAATGGGTTAAGACATTTAGAACTGAGGCTGCAGAGTCTTCTAAATCCTGACACTGGTGCTCAAACTATTTCATGTCAAGGACCCCCAAAAATTATATGTAAATGGCCGCCGACCCCCATCTCAAAATACGTTGTTCCTGCCTGCAGGGACCCCCTTCACCCCAGAAGCAAAGATTTAAGTTAAAAAACGTTTGCTGTGAAAGAATATAAAATTCAAAGATTTGCGGCAAAGCTAAAGTTTAAAATAATGGTTAAAGGTGGTTAAAAGCTATAAAGGTGACCCAGATGCGTTCCAGGTCTCAATGGGTTAAGACAGTGCAGGTTCTTAAATGAAAGGACCCACCGCTGTCGGGCAGAAACATCTTATCTCCATATTTGGACATTTTGTTTTTGTACTACATTTCTGTCGTTCATAGGCGTCACTCAGAAATATACCGACACGCTTGTCAGTGTATCGATAAGCTCAAAAAGTGTCGCTTTGCGTCGCGTTTTAAGCTAGAATCTATATGTAGATCTTCTGTTTTTGCTATATGTTCTAATTTGAATGGTGAAAAGTAACAGTTTTGGACTTATGAGGTTTCCACCCGACAGAGACAATAATATATGCACAGGGTGGTTTTCTCCCACCAGCACTGTAAAATCCTTAGTGTTCATTTAACTCAAACAGGGTTAAAGTGCTTCAACTGTTCCTCATTTTGCTGTAAGCCAGGGGACCCCCTGCCCATGGAACCACGAGGACTCCTGGGGACCCCCTGCCCATGGAACCACGAGGACTCCTGGGGACCCCCTGCCCATGGAACCACGAGGACTCCTGGGGACCCCCTGCCCATGGAACCACGAGGACTCCTGGGGACCCCCTGCCCATGGAACCACGAGGACTCCTGGGGACCCCCTGCCCATGGAACCACGAGGACTCCTGGGGACCCCCTGCCCATGGAACCACGAGGACTCCTGGGGACCCCCTGCCCATGGAACCATGAGGACTCCTGGGGACCCCCTGCCCATGGAACCACGAGGACTCCTGGGGACCCCCTGCCCATGGAACCACGAGGACTCCTGGGGACCCCCTGCCCATGGAACCATGAGGACTCCTGGGGACCCCCTGCCCATGGAACCACGAGGACTCCTGGGGACCCCCTGCCCATGGAACCACGAGGACTCCTGGGGACCCCCTGCCCATGGAACCACGAGGACTCCTGGGGACCCCCTGCCCATGGAACCACGAGGACTCCTGGGGACCCCCTGGAACCATGCACCTTTGAGAACATCCCCCCCCCCCCAAAAAAAAACAACCCGGATACAAATGTTGAGTTTGAATGATACAATTACTTGTTATAGGTTGTCAAATAAATATGCATCAATGAAATTAAAACCAGCCAACTAAAGAAATAATCAAATTATTTAACTAATATGTAGATTTCTTTTTTTGGGGGGAGGGAAAAGTAGCCAAATATTAATAATTCTGGGAGTCCTTGGATGAACAACTGATAATAGCAACATGACGTTTTTTCAGAAAACTGTTAGGATTGTCTTTTAGAATCGCCCTCCCTCAGGTCTTACTTAATTAATGGGTTACTTAAAACACAATCTTGCACAATTTGCATAATGGTAAATAATTTAAACAAGTTGAAATGATTGTCACTATATAGTGCTCTGTTGTGGAACAAAGTGGATCATTCCCAGAGAGGTGCTGAGTCATCGTCATGTCACGGGGGGGTGGGGTGGGGGGCGCCACCTCAGCTGGGGGGGGGGGGGGCACCTCAGCTTCTCGGGGGGGGGTAGGGGGGGGGCTCACAGTCAATAATAGGAGCAGTTGTTATACCTCGCTCTGTTGCTGCTCATTTGCTAATTGAAAAGTGATTGACGAATCAGCAGGATCCATTGGATCCTCCTCACGACTGGAAATCCTCTCAACCAATTTGCAACCTTCTAAACCAGTGGTTTCTCAAAGTAGGGGTCCGGGGACCCCCCAGGGGTACTTGAGGGAGTTCCAGGGGGGACCCAGTCACCCATAGCTAAATGATAATTTGGAACCAAATGGACCCTAACGGGTACACTCTCTGAGTTACAGACCCATAAGGGTCCATTTGGTTCCAAAATATGCTCTCAGAGTTAAATTAGCATTGATTTTTACAATATAGAGATAGAGATAGAAATGCCATTAAATGGGGGTCCGTAGACTAATGCATGTCAAACTGGGGGTCCTTGAATTTAAACAGGTTGAGAATCACTGCTAGAGACATGAAAATCTTCGGGTTCGAGGCCCGATCCCAACGACCTTTGCTGCGTGTCTTCCCCCCCATCTCTCTCCCCCTGTCCTGTCAAAACTACTGTTAGTCTATCAATAAAGGAAAAAAGACCCCCAAAACATCTGACCTTATCTTTAAAGAGTACCGTATTGTGCCGAATATAAGATGACTCTGATTATAAGACGACCCCCATTTTTCAATTTGTAGCATTTGTAGAAAAAGAACATTGAATGTCAAATAATCTAGTCCCGATTATAATGCGACCCGGTTTTTTAGGATATTTCCATTGGCAAAAAAACATAGTTTTATATTCAGGCCAATAGGGTATATCTGTCTGTCTGTCTGTCCCCCGTCCCCTGTCCCCCAGCGTTCCCCCGTCCCCCACTCCAATCTACACTACATCCTACATTTGACAATGCATAGGCATTTAGCGGACGTCCTTATCAAGAGAGACAGGATATAATCACGTACATTAAATCAATGCACAGAGACAATGCAGTGTCTCAAGAAGATAGCATTGCGTCTCAATGTGCTATTGAAATAACAACCTGTATATCGCTGCAAAGACCCACCAAGGAAAGGACAACAATTATATTTCATAAAAAAAAAACTTTAAATAATTTAGTTTTCCTGTTCTTTTTTCACCTAAACATCATCATTGGATCCCATTGTCTAGTCTTACAATGCCATTGGCCAGAAGGATATTTGCATATAAATAAAATACCCCCCCACAGAGGCGGAAATTCACACAACTTTAAAAATCTCTGGAATCTCCCTTTTTCACTGGAAGGTATCCCTCACAAAAAAAGTAAAGTGCCTTATATTTTCCTCTCCAAAGTATCTGAAAGGCTGAACTTTTTTTCTTTTGCAAGTAGAAATATATCGGGGTCTTGCAGGGATATACCAATATGTTAATTCAACTTTGGGGAGTGTATACAAAGTGGGTCCATTTGGTTCCATTTTGCTTCGTTGAACGGCTGTGGGCCTATAAAAGCCCAGAGAAGACAACCAGCACTCACGGCAATGTCCTTTAAGGCACATATTTATTTTTTGCAAGGTACTGTAGGTAGGTTAGGTATGGCATGCTGCAAACACACACACAACCAACGCGTTTCGGCAGATGCCTTTGTCAGCGTTGTATACTGCAAACAACAACTGGTGTCACATTTATAGTGTCCGTGACGGTGGTTGTAACACCCTCCCCTGTCCGTGACGGTGGTTGTAACACCCTCCCCTGTCCGTGACGGTGGTTGTAACACCCTCCCCTGTCCGTGACGGTGGTTGTAACACCCTCCCCTGTCCGTGTCGGTGGTTGTAACACCCTCCCCTGTCCGTGACGGTGGTTGTAACACCCTCCCCTGTCCGTGACGGTGGTTGTAACACCCTCCCCTGTCCGTGTCGAAACAACGTCCAACCAATACAAGTACCAAAAGTGCAGTCACATAACATTTACATCAAACAAAGTTATATAACGCTCATACATGACTTTGAGAGTCAATAAGGCACAACATGCCTGATGTCAGTAACATATTTACCCACCTATAAACGCCGGAATGCACACAACGACTGTGATCAAAGCTTGCAGTGCGTGTGGTGGTATCGAAGCACAGATCCTTCATTGTAATTCCCCATTGGGAGAGAGAGAGAGAGCTGTCCCCGGGCCGCGAAATGCTTTCTGTCAGTGTCTCTGGAACTGAGAAATAACAAATCTCCAGGCTAATGGCCAGTGAATTAAGCCGCCAGGCCGGATAGACATTGCTCTGAAGAGGACGTGGGGGGAGCACCAGGCAGAGAGCACTAGTAGCACCTGTTCCAGGCTATACGGCACCATTAGCTGTCAGTCTGTCCCACTGGGCCGCAATGGATGGAGACAAGCTTTCAACTGAGGCCAGGGAGAGAGAGAGAGAGAGAGAGAGAGAGAGGGGAAGAGAGCTCTCCAGCTCCGATCCGGTACTGAAGCCAGATCCATGTAGCCTGCATGACATGTCTTATAAGTGGCACTCGTTGCAGAGGTGGCAGAGGTAGAGCAGGCCTCTTGGGAAGGTTCCTTCCTCTCTCTCTCTCTCTCTCTCTCTCTCTCTCTCTCTCTCTCTCTCACCGAGACGACCGAGTGCCGTGCTACGAGCTTGTACGTAGGTCTGCTATTTTTCAAAAAACGTTTTTAACTCAAATCTTTGCTTCTGGGGGGGTCCCTGGAGCAACATATTTTCAGATGGGGGTCGGCGGCCAATTACATATATATGTGGGGGTTCTTGACATGAAAATGTTTGAGAACAACTGACACAGAAACATGGGTTTTTCAGAAAAACTGTTGTGATGTTTTAGAAGACATTAGAATCAGTTCAGAATGGGCTAAAGAGGCAGAGGAAGGCAGACTGGCTGCTCTGACTGGGAGTACAAAGCCATCGACGCCGGCCCACATTGTTATTACGTCATCAATAGAGGAAGGCAGACTGGCTGCTCTGACTGCAGTACAAAGCCATCGACGCCGGCCCACATTGTTATTACGTCATCAATAGAGGCAGGCAGACTGGCTGCTCTGACTGCAGTACAAAGCCATCGACGCCGGCCCACATTGTTATTGCGTCATCAATATTATCAGGGAAAATAACCGGGATTGTTTTGAGATCGATTCGACACCGATATGGAATTTTTATGGCCGATATGGTTTCGATATGCTACCAATATACATTGTGAATCACTTATGTGTGTGTGTGTGTGTGTGTGTGTGTGTGTGTGTGTGCGTGCGTGCGTGCGTGCGTGCGTGCGTGCGTGCGTGCGTGCGTGCGTGCGTGCGTGCGTGCGTGCGTGCGTCCCCTAATTGAACAAACACGGTACACACACACACACACACACACACACACACACACACACACACACACACACACACACACACACACACACACACACACACACACACACACACACACACACACAGAGAGAGACAATGCATGCTGGGAAGATAGCACTCTCTCCCCCGTGCTAGTGTTTTAATTAATCATGATTATAGCTACAGGGAGGTCATTGTATCTGATTGAATGGCAGCATTATACGGTCAATTTACCATAATGTTCTTATCAATTCAAGCCTTACATAACCCCTGATTTAAAAGAGCTAATTAGCTGGAAAATACATGACAAGTCAATTGTGTGGATGGAGAGCGCGAGAGAATGAGGCTGCAGCTTTGGCACTGTCTGCGCGCAATAGATACACTTGTTACTGCACCCCTCCCCTCCTCCCCCTCCATCCCTCCCTCCCCTCACCCCCCTACCCCCCCCTGTTGTTGTGGATAACCACTTAATGGTTTGGACCCCCCTTTGTCTCAAAAGCAGTATCTGTTTCATGACTTTCTTGGGGGACGCAACGCGGGAGGCGAAAAAAAACCCCACCCTGAGTAATTGTTGCAGGGTGAAATAAAATGTCACTATGCAGAATTCCTATTGATTTCTGTCAACCGCAATCGAGCAGTTGTCTTTATCTTTAAAAGGGCCCCTCAATATTCCTTTTGTTTGGGTTTTGGTTTTTGTGTGTGTGTGTTTTTATGGGACATGCCAGACATTCAGAAACACAGCCGTAAAGATAAGGAAGATATATAGGTTTTGTTTATTAAAGCAGATGCTACGCCCTTCTGAATGCAACGTGGACAGGATAATATCCATCCATCCATCTTCAACCGCTTATCCGTAGTCTGGTCGCGGGGGCAACAGCTCCACTAGAGTGCTCCAGACTTCCCTCTCCATGCAGAGCAACATTAGTGACTTCCTCCTGGGGGATTCCGAGACGTTCCAAGGCCAGTGAGTCGATGTATTTCCTCCAACTGCACCTTGGTCTGCCCGCCGGGGGTCTCCTCCCAGTGGGACGTGCGTCGAGGACCTCCCTAGGGAGACGCCCGAGAGGCATCCTAACCAGATGCCAGGACCACCTCAGCTGACTCCTTTGTTGTACCATCTTAGGCCTAAACCATGTGCATTCAGAACATGATGTATATTATGTTTATCTCAATGGTCTTATTATTAAGCCTATAATTCTCAGGCAGTTTTATGCAACGGGAGGTACACTTTACCGTCACTTGAGTGCTATATTTTATACTTTTGTATGACGGTGTCGCACATGTTGAAATACTAATACATGAGTCAAAATGTTTGCCCAAAATAGGTACACCAGGGTTAATGTGGTAAATTAAACCAAGACAGTGACCTGACTTACAGCACAAGTATGTCAGTGATATGTGTATATCAGCAGTGTTGTTTTTGGCAGCAAATTTTGATTTTAGTTTTAGTCATAGTCTCTTAAATAGTTTTAATTTAGTTTTAGTCACATTTTAGTCACCTGGAATGTTTTAGTGTTAGTCTAGTTTTAGTCGACAATCTCATACGATTTTAGTCGACTAAATCGCGTCGCAGCGCGACGTGTTGTGGGCTTGTAGATCTGCTATTTTCAGCATGCAACTAATTGTAAAATGACTTATACTGGATCTCATTAGTCCCTTCCTAACATTTTAGCCTAGTTTTTATTTGTTGACGAAATTGTCAGTATATTAAGTCTTAGTTTTAGTCATCATATAGCTTATTTTTCAATTAGTTTCCATTTAGGTTATGTGAAAAAAGGTAGTCGACGAACATTTTTCGTCTTTGTTTTAGTCGACGAAAACAACACTGTCAGTGACATGTGTATTAGGGGTGGGACGATATGGGTACCTCACGATACGATATATATCGCGATATTAGGCCCTCGATAACGATAATATCACGATATTCAATATATTGCGATATTTGCGATATATCAATATATTGTATGAAATTTCATCAACGATATATCACGATATCTGCAACCACAAAATACTTGGAACTGAAAAAATGCTATTTTCGTGCTCGGACACACACATAGCTGTCTATAGTGGTTGCACCACTCAAACACTAAACACTAAATTAATAGTTTTTTTTTAATCGATAATAATCGATTAAATCAATATCGATTATTTATCGCGGGAGGACGTATCGATACATATCGCCATATCGATATTTCAGCACACCCCTAATGTGTATGTCAGTGGGGCAGCGGTGACCTAAGGGTTAGAGGAGCACCCTTGTTGCCGAAAGGTTGTCGGTTCGATTCCCTGGACGGGGCAGGAAAAATCTGGGTCGGGAAGTGATTGGACATCATCACTCACCCAACACCGCTGAAGTGCCCTTGAGCAAGGCACTGGACCCCCAACTGCTCCAGTGGAGCTGCTTAGTGGCCAACAGTGTGGTTGTACTGGTCAGCTCCCAGGTTTTAATGTGTGTGTCTGTCTGTGCGTTGCTGAAAATGAGCACTTGTGCTCAGCTACTACCCTAGGTAAATAAAGGAGAAAAAAAAGGGGAAAAAATGTATATGTCAGTGACATGTGTATGTCAGTATGTTAGTTTCTCTCCAGAACAATAAGTAGGTTCTTATTAGGGGTTTCCTGAACCGATCACGTGATTGGAAATCGGGGCCGATCGATCACGACCGGGACATCCCTAGTATCAATATTATGTCCATATATAGACTGGATATTGTCTGTGATTTTGGATATTGTACTATTGTGTGATATGGCATAATAAAAGCATAAATATCGGATCGGGAAAAAACGGGTTTTGGCAGATACTCAAAACCAAATGATCGGAATCGGGGAGCAAAAAAAACCTGATCGGGACATCTCTATAGTTCTTATTGTCTTTTTTTTTACTTAAAATTTTATCCCACGATTTTGTAACGCATTTCTTTCACCCAGTGTCAATAATATCTAATGTAATCCTGGGCACTACACTCCCTCTGCCAACCTGGGGGGGGCAGCCGACTGACCTCAAGCTTCCTTCTATGCATGAGGAGTCCAAGCTGCTTCTTTTTCACCTGACAGGGGGGAATTTCCCCGGCCGGACGTATAGCGCATGGAAGTAACACGTTATTCCGACCAGTTCCTTTCCCCTCCATCAGGCGCCCCGGCTGGCCAGGGGGAGGCAGTTTAGAGACCAGGATTAGTTCTTATTGTCTTTTGACTAATAGTTCTAACGTGAGGCACATAAACATTTGAATCGATCACTCACATCCCGAAACAACAGCGACAGTCAGAAACGTGGAAGTGCCACTTTTTGGCAGCGTGTGTCCCGTGCCGTGCAGCCAGCCGTGACACCCTGTCAGAGCCGTTCCTCTTCCATGTTCTGATGGCCCAGACGCAATTTATGTGGCAACGGATCCATCGTCGGGTCGGGCCCATCTGCCCGAGAGCTGTCCCCGCTGGCAACCGTTGCAAAACGCCACAGATTGCTAATGTGTCATTAACCCATTTTGGACGGGAACACCCTTTTGGTGTTTTAAAGCATTATGTTGTACTTTAGCTGTTGAAAAATAGCAGTTCTACAAGCTCGTAGCTTGTAGGTCTGCTATTTTTGAAAAATCGTGAAAATGCGGCCCAAATGTTTGAATATATATTCTTTCAGAGCGAACGTTTTTTAACTGAAATCTTTGCTTCTGGGAGGTCCCTGGAACAACATATTTTCAGATGCGGCTCTGCGGGCAATTACATATAATCTTGGGGGTCCTTGACATGAAAATGTTTGAGAACCACTGACATAGAAACAGAGGCTTTTCAGAAAACTGTCAGGATTTAGAAGACATTTGTAGAATCAGGTCGATATGGGTTAAACATGAAATGGACAAAGCCGGGCTATTGCTTCAGTGTTCCCTCACAGCGCGCCCATTAATAGTCAGCAGTTGTTTCTTGTTCTTATTTTTCACTGACAATTTTGGGGTTGGTTTTGCTTTTATAACTTTAAATCACAAATTACAAGCTTGACTGCATGATCTGTTATTATATTACCCTACTCTACATGTACTAATTAACATAGTCTACATAGAGTAGTTAAAATAACATTGTATTCATTCAAATAAGTTCCAGATTGCTGTATCCATTTGTAACTCTGCGAACTAACTTGTGAGCTTGTAGATCTGCTACTGTACTGTGACTGAAAAGTCACAGTGTTTGGACAAAATATGTCCCAAACTGTGACTTTTCAGTCGGGTGACGGTGACTTGTCACGTGACAAGTGGGCCTGTTGTCTTCTCTTTCTGAGCGTGGCCATCCGACAAAGACCATCTATAGATGTCAAAGGGAAGTTGACGTGTACGTCACCAAGAGGAGGGCGGCGTCTGAAAAGCTAGGGACGGCCCTCTCGTGGGCATTAAATTCTAGCCTACATCACTCAGAATAGAATGACGGTGGTATGTTTTTGTAAATATTGAGCTCGTTCTTGGCGACAACATAGTGAACAAACACCAGGATGGATAGAAAGAACGTCGGGCCCAAATACATTACAAGGACAAGGAAAATGTTGTGAACAAACACGGCTGTGCTTAGATACTTTGTTGAGCGTTATGTCTCTGCGCCCGTGTGCCGATCCAAGCCATTCTACGTCTTTTTGTAAACTCGTCAATCTGGGTTCCTTGATGCTGTCTCCATGCTGGAAAGCTGAAAATCTAATTCCGTTTTCTGGCTCATTCCCTCGACGTGACCTGCTGTGGCACTTATTTACTGAGCAAGTCTGCACCATTGTGAGGTCAGTTTAAAAAAAGTATACAAGTATACAAGCACACTGGATAGTCGCTCAATGTAAACAAACCAGACAAGCCAACAAGTATGGCGGCCGCTACCACGTGACACATATGTTGACGCCCCCTCCAGGAGATTTTGGTACACACTATAGTTAGCACCTTGCTGACAAGATGGCCGCGGTCTGAATATCGTCAATATAGGCAAGTATTTGTTATACATATAGGGGGGGGGGGGGGGGGGGGGGGGGGTTGAAAAATAAAGTGCCCCCTTTGGGGGTATAGGTATACCCTCACAAAAAACATGCAGTGATCCTGGTCTCTAAACTGCCTCCCCCTGGCCAGCCGGGGCGCCTGATGGAGGGGGAAAGGAACTGGTTGGAATAACGTGTTCCTTCCACGCGCTACGTCCAACCAGGGAAACTCCCCCCCTGTCAGGTGTAAAGGAGCAACCAGGACACTCAGGCATGAAGGAAGCATGAGTTCAAGTCCGTTGCTCTCCCCAGGTTGGCGGAGGGTGTGTAGAGCCCAGGATCACATTAGATAATTGACACAGGGGTGAAAAAATGGGTTACAAAATTGTGGGATAAAAAATTACAAAAAAAAAAAAGTGCCCCCTTTGGAAAAAAAAAAACATGCCCCCTCGGCCCCTGCTGATTTGTGCCTGGAGCCGGCACTGATTTTACCGTGCACACATACCGGTACATACCGGTCGGAACATACTCTCATCAAAAGCCTCTGCAAACCAAACAGGGGAACGAATAACTTAGCAGCGGTGGAAAGTAACTAAGTACTTTTACTTAAGTACTGTACTTAAGTAAAATTTTGAGGTATTTGTACTCTACTTGAGTATTTCCAATTTCCAGTACTTTTACTTCTACTCCACTACATCTCAGAGGCAAAATTTGTACTTTTACTCCACTACAATTATTTGAAAACTTTAGTTACTAGTTACTTTGGCGATTTCAATTTTGATTAGAAAACATACATTAACCCTATACATTTCGGCCATTTGAAAATAGCCGATCTACAAGCTCACAATGCATCGCGTTCGCGACGCATTGTGACCTTGTAGATCGGCTATTTTCAATAGATTTTGTACACATTTTGAACTTGTGAAATGGGACATTCTGCAATATGAGTGCACACATATATACCGGACCGGTCATCAAAAGCCTCTGCAAACCAAACAGGGGAAGGAATAGAATAAGGAACCTTTCCTTTTGGATGCCGAGCAGGAAAAAGAGACGGGGGGGGGGGGGGGTGAATAGCTGGGTGGCTGGCCTCCTTGCAGGATGTCCTGCCGAGGCCTCTGTTTTCTCTCCTAACACACGGCTCTGTCGCACGCCCACGCTCCACGCCAGTCTGACGTTGGCGCGCTGTGAGAGGTTTATTTATGCTGCCTCGTGCTGCCGCGGTCAGAAATATTCTTTTTCATCCAAAATAACTCTCTCTCTCCCCGGCGTTCCGTTCTTCCATTGTACGTCTTTTTGAAGTTTAACATTTCTCTGTTTTTTAAACCATTCTGGACGGGAAGGAACGCCTTTTGGTGTTTTAAGCATTATGTTATAATTTAGCTGTTGAAAAATAGCAGATCTACAAGCTCGTAGCGCGGCACCGAGTGCCGCGCTACGAGCTTGTAGATCTGCTATTTTTGAAAAATCTTGAAAATGTGGAACAAATCGTTGAATATATATTCTTTCAGAGCGAACTTGTAGTTCTGCTATTTTTGCAAAACGTTTTTAACTCAAATCTTTGCTTCTGGGGGGTCCCTGCCCTGGAACAACATATTTTCTGATGGGGGTCGGCGGGCAAATTACATATATTTTTGGGGTTCTTGACATAAAATATTGAGAACCATGCACTGATATATAAACATGAGGTTTTTCAGACAAAAATACATTTTAAAAAGACATTTTTTAAATTTCGACGTCAGGCCTAAATGGGTTAAACTGCTGTTATGAGGGTCGAAAGGGTTGTTTGTCTGATAAGTCTTTCTCGGGCCGTCAATGTTTATTCTATCTCTCTTTCCCGTAGGATGCAAACGCAAGAAGAAACGATGAGGGGGAAAGAAGAAAGAGAGAGTGCCAAATGTCATGTTCATATTTACGTAGATCGTGCACATACCTCGGGTTCACATGAGCATGTAAGCACCTAATTATGGTCAAAGTAACATCTTGTGACGACAGCAACGGAACGGAGGTCTGGCCCCTTCTTTAAGACCTACTGTACAGGTTGACCTGTTGAAATGATAGGGTGAGCAGAGCAGCTATACTTCTACTGCTCATGAGAAGCAGTGGCTGCAGTGCTGAAGAACACACAATTGTTATGTAAATTAATACGAAATTGTGGAATTATTTAGGCCTGACGTCGAAAGTTTTAAAATGTCTTCTAAATCCTGACAGTTTTCTGAAATACCTTATGTTTCTGTATCAGTGGTGCTCAATATTTCCTGTCAAGGACCCCAAAAATTACATGTACAGTAATTGGCCTCCGACCCCCATCTGAAAATATGTTGTTCCAGGGACCCCCCTCAGAAGCAAAGATTTGAGTTAAAAATGTTCGCTCTGAAAGAATATATTCAAGAATATATTCAAAGATATATTTCACGATTTTTCAAAAAATAGCAGACCTACAAGCTCGTAGCGCGGCACTCAAAAATATAACATAATGCTTAAAACACCAAAAAGAGTTCCTTCCCCAAAATGGGTTAAGTTAACACATTTAACGCCGTTGCCGTAGATCAACAGCAATTGGTCTTTTATAATGTTTTTGATTGATCAAGTCGTAATGCTATACTCACGTTAGCATTGGGTTGCTAGCTGGTGTTGTCAATAGAGCGTCGCAGTCCCGCCTCCTACCCGGGACCAGGAAATGAAATCCAATGCATTATTCTCATAGACATTTCGTAAAGTATTTATTTAAAGACGGTTACGCCGCGGACAAAGCCAACTTGAGTCGTGACAACTCATGACAACACAAACAATATTTTGGACCAAACAAATAATTAGAAAGAAGAAAAACAACAAAAAAAGTGTTGTAACCTGCCGTTTTTTTCTTCTTTCTAATTATTTGTTTGGTCCAAAATATTGTTTGTGTTGTCATGAGTTGTCACGACTCGAGTTGGCTTTGTCCGCGGCGTAACCGTCTTTAAATAAATACTTTACGAAATGTCTATGAGAATAATGCATTGGGTTTCATTTCCTGGTCCCGGGTAGGAGGCGGGACTGCGACGCTCTATAACACTGGAGCACACCACCTTGAATTTCTCGTGTACCCGCGGCCACTCTGTGTGTTTCTTTCAATCGCATTTCAAGGTCAAAACATTGAGGTTTATTCCACGGCCCACAGCCGACTCCTTGATCCTCTCGATCATGGTTTCTCTGCCAGTGATGTGTGACAACACACACACCAGTAGTTACACAGGCAATATAACATCCATCATTTTTGGCTCTTCAAAATAAGGGTTGAACAGGGAAAATGCTGCCGTGAATTATATCAAAGTTATTCATAAATCCTGGTGGGTAGGGGGTTTTAAATCAATAAATAAATACATACATATACATTAAATAATATAATAATATAATAATAATTTTAACACTTTTCATCAGGATGTCAAAACAGCCTTATCAGCTGCACTGCAGCCATTATCCATGTGATTTTCTCAGGTGAGTATTTCTTTTTTTACCCTAATTATGTTCCTGTCAGGCAGTCGTTGATCAGGTGGACGAAACAAAATCAAGAATGAGGAACTGTGGCTGAGAGGAAGACGGGAACCGGTAGAGAAGCAGGTCCTGAGACGAAAGTGGGAAGGGGGGGGGGGGGGGCTATAAGAACCCCCATGGGGAAGCAGAAGGGAGGGCGAACTAAGGCCTCACTCATACCTAAGACACACGCAAGACACACTTGTGTCCTGTGTCTTCTGTGTGTCATGGCTGCCTCAATGCATTTCCAATGGGAGTCACATGGTTTGATGACACAACCTTGTTGCATGGGGGGGGGGAGGAGGGCAGAAGAGAGCCATGCAACAAGGTTGTGTCATGAAACCACATGTGACTCCCATTGGAAATGCATTGACACACAGAAGACATATAGGACACATGTGTGTCTTAGGTGTGAGTGAGGCCTAAGAACACCCTTGGAGGCGGGACACTGAGGCGGAGCTGAAGAGACATGCAGGGAACCCGCTGCATGGGGAGAGGCAGAAAGGACAGCCCAAACCCGCGTTGGATATAGAGAACAGTCCTAGATGGGCTCTCCTTCACTGGGAGCCATGGGCCTATAAGTAAGGTAGTAAGGCAGCCGTTGCCTTTGCTGCCTTACAGAGGTTGACAGGGAAAGAATCAACCATATGTCACAGAGTCCTGTTGTAAAAGTCTGACATCTGCTGGTTGAATGTTGTGCTTTTGCTCCTTTTAGCCCAATATAGGCTCTAAATGCACAGCAGCCATATTATTGAATAAATTGGGCCTCTTCCTTACTCATATACTTCACAGGTGTTACCATTGATTGATTGATTGATTGATTGATTGATTGATTGATTGATTGAATGAATTCTGGGTCAATTCCATGAGTAACCACTTAATCAATTTTGGACTGAAGTCGATAAAAAAAGTCTTCTAAATCCTAACAGTTTTCTATGTCAGTGGTTCTCAACCTTTTCCATGTCAAGGACCCCCAGAATTATCTGTATTTGGCCACGGACCCCCATCTGAAAACATGTCGTTTCAGGGACAAGAAGCAAAGATTTGAGTAAAAACGTTCGCTCTGAAAGAATATATATTCAAAGATTTTCGCCACATTTTCACGATTTAAAAAAAATAGCAGATCTACAAGCTCGTAGCGCGGCACTCGGTGCCGCGCCATCATCCTCTACTTTGCTTAATTACAGATAAAAGAGGGCGTTTGGCCCACCCAGCAGCAGATGAGGAGGAGGGGTTGGCCCACCCAGCAGTTTGACGAGAGTAGGAGGAGGAAAGGGTGGGGGGCGTCGGTTCAAAACGTCCCGTTATATGGAATACCTTCAATATTTAACACATCGATTAACATTAACAACCCAGGCAAGAAAATGGTTTCAACAATTCCATTATTATTTGGTATCGCTCCATAGAGCAGAAGAGATGATGGCCGCGCCGCGCTGCGCCGCGCCGCGGGGCGGGCTGCACGGGGTGTAACGAGAGCCCCACTAAGGATCTGTATTTCAACCTTGACGGCGCTGGGCAGAGTTCCAGTAATGAAGACATATTAAAGCTTAATGTAGCTTAATGTAGCAGGTGTCATATATATAATGTACAGAAGCTCTTTCTAAAGCATTATATTCATGGCTACTACCTTAAAAGCCACTAAATCTTCCCCCGGCGGTCCTAAGTTAGTCTGCGCGGGGGAGGGGGAAGGGGGGGCTAAAGATTCCCCTCCCAATTAATCAATAGAAAAATTGTTAACACACCTTAACCGAGATCCATTAGGGTGTCGCGGGTAATAAATGTGCCTGTGGAGGGTGCTCAGAGTGTGTGTGTGTGTGTGTGTGTGTGTGTGTGTGTGTGTGTGTGTGTGTGTGTGTGGGGGGGGGGGGGGGGGGGGGGGGGGGGGACTGCCTGATGCACTCAGGTTAATGGGTAAAGTTGAGTGAAGTGACCACTAAATCTGCAAGGACACAGTGTGTGCATGCATTCACACACTGGCTGTGAGTGTGCGCGGTGAGCGTGCACGTGTTTGTGACTGTGTGTGACTGTGTGTGTGTGTGTGTGTGTGTGTGTGTGTGTGTGCGTGTGCGTGCGTACACGTGTTCACATGCACTGCAGGCTGCATGTGAAGACTCTTTCACTCACGGCAAATCACCATCCATGCCTAAGATGATGATCTCGCCGCTAATCGATTGGTCGTTGTCGCGGTGCTGAAACCTCGTAAGTCCAACTGTTGCGTTTCAAGAAATGAGGAGGGGAAAAAAATGACCTGTTTTTTTCAATGCGATGCGATGTAGTTATTATTTAGTCACAAGCAGGGATGGACTATAAAAGGTCCTTTTCAAATGGGCAGAGATTAACGCGCCTAGTAATTCATTTTCAATGAGACCTATAACATGTGTTTGTGGCCCGGTGAAATTGTCACGTGAGCGTGCTCGTTTTGTGCACACGCACCGCACGACTGACCAAGACCTGGATTCTGTTTTGCTTTTTTGTTTTTGCGCTTGCGTTGTGGGCGGCGCCCCTCTTGAGCAGACCTGTCGTTGATCCAACGCAACAACATCTGCGTTATTCGATGGCCATCTGAAAGGACCTTAAAATAGTGGATTCACACTGAGACGGACTGAGTCTGTTTGATTCAAACTGTTCCGAATACG
>NC_136797.1:5947845-5973215 GCF_951216825.1 Electrona antarctica | reverse complement strand
AGTGATTGACGAATCAGCAGGATCCATTGGATCCTCCTCACGACTGGAAATCCTCTCAACCAATTTGCAACCTTCTAAACCAGTGGTTTCTCAAAGTGGGGTCCGGGGACCCCCCAGGGGCACTTGAGGGAGTTCCAGGGGGGGACCCAGCTAAATGATAATTCTGAACCAAATGGACCCTTGTGGGTCTGTAACTCAGAGAGTGTACAAATGGAACCCATTTGTACACTCTCATTTAAATTAGCATTGATTTTACAATATAAATTGGGGGTCCCAGAGATAGAAATGCTATGAAATGGGGGTCCGTAGACTAATGCATGTAAAACTGGGGGTCCTTGAAATTAAACGGGTTGAAAAATGCTCTATTTGAATTGAAATCCAGATTTCTTTTTGCCATTTTTTAAATTGGAACCCTGAACCCTTTTTTTTATCTTCAAAAAGTTCAAATGCATTTAGTCATAGTTTTTAACAGCTCCAACGTACGGCTTTGTGTCTATGTGTGTCTGTCCACCCCCCCGCCTGGATGACGTCATGTGGCATTCAGGTCAATGGCAAAAAAAATAAACGTTTAGTATGTCTATCTGTCTGGCCTGGGCTGGCCGAGCGGTCCAGGCACCTCTAGGCTGGTAATCTAGCCTGTGACAGCGTGTCGCGGGTTCGAGTCCCCCCCCCCCATCTCTCTCCCCCTTTCCTGTCAAAACTACTGTTAGTCTATCAATAAAGGCAAAAAGACCCCCAAAACATCTGACCTTGAACCTTTAAAGATTACCGTATTGTGCCGAATATAAGATGACTCTGATTATAAGACGACCCCCATTTTTCAAGCCGCATTTGTAGAAAAAGAACATTGAATGTCAAATAATCTAGTCCCCGATTATAATGCGACCCTGTTTTTTAGGATATTTCCATTGGCAAAAAAACGTAGTTTTATATTCAGGCCAATAGGGTATGTCTGTCTGTCTGTCTGTCCCCCCCCGTCCCCTGTCCCCCAGCGTCCCCCCCGTCCCCCACTCCAATCTACACTACATCCTACATTTGACAATGCATAGGCATTTAGCGGACGTTCTTATCAAGAGAGACAGGATATAATCACATACATTAAATCAATGCACAGAGACAATGCAGTGTCTCAAGAAGATAGCATTGCGTCTCAATGTGCTATTGAAATAACAACCTGTATATCGCTGCAAAGACCCACCAAGGACAACAATTATATTTCATAAAAAAAAAACTTTAAATAATTTTGTTTTCCTGTTCTTTTTTCACCTAAACATCATCATTGGATCCCATTGTTTAGTCTTACAATGCCATTGGCCAGAAGGATATTTGCATATAAATAAAATACCCCCCCACAGAGGTGGAAATTCACACAACTTAAAAATCTCTGGATTCTCTCTTTTTCAATGGAAGGTATTCCTCACAAAAAAGTAAGTAAAATGCCATATATTCTCCTCTCCAAAGTACTTCTACAACAACATCTGAAAGGTTGAACTTTTTTAGTACTGTACTGTATAAATATATATCCGGGTCTTGCAGGGATATACCAATATGTTAATTCAACTTTGGGGAGTGTATACAAAGTGGGTCCATTTGGTTCCATTTTGCTTCGCTGAACGGCTGTGGGCCTATAAAAGCCAAGAGAAGAAAACCAGCACTCACGGCAATGTCCTTTAAGGCACATATTTATTTTTTGCAAGGTACTGTAGGTAGGTTAGGTACAGTATGGCATGCTGCAAACACACACACAACCAACGCGTTTTGGCAGATGCCTTTGTCAGCGTTGTATACTGCAAACAACAACTGGTGTCACATTTATAGTGTCCGTGACGTGACGGTGGTTGTAACACCCTCCCCTGTCCGTGTCGAAACAACGTCCAACCAATACAAGTACCAAAAGTGCAGTCACATAACATTTACATCAAACAAAGTTATATAAAGCTCATACATGACTTTGAGAGTCAATAAGGCACAACATGCCTGATGTCAGTAACATATTTACCCAACTATAAACGCCGGCATGCACACAACAACTGTGATCAAAGCTTGCAGTGCGTGTGGTGGTGTCGAAGCACAGATCCTTCATTGTAATTCCCCAGTGGGAGAGAGAGAGAGAGCTGTCCCCGGGCCACGAAATGCTTTCTGTCAGTGTCTCTGGAACTGAGAAATAACAAATCTCCAGGCTAATGGCCAGTGAATTAAGCCGCCAGGCCGGATAGACATTGCTCTGAAGAGGACGTGGGGGAGCACCAGGCAGAGAGCACTAGTAGCACCTGTTCCAGGCTATACGGCACCATTAGCTGTCAGTCTGTCCCACTGGGCCGCAATGGATGGAGACAAGTGCTTTCAACTGAGGCCAGGGAGAGAGAGAGAGAGAGAGAGAGGGGGAGAGAGCTCTCCAGCTCCGATCCGGTACTGAAGCCAGATCCATGTAGCCTGCATGACATGTCTTATAAGTGGCACTCGTTGCAGAGGTGGCAGAGGTAGAGCAGGCCTCTTGGGAAGGTTCCTTCCTCTCTCTCTCTCTCTCTCTCTCTCTCTCTCTCTCTCTCTCTCACCGAGACGACCGAGTGCCGTGCTACGAGCTTGTACGTAGGTCTGCTATTTTTCAAAAAACGTTTTTAACTCAAATCTTTGCTTCTGGGGGGGGTCCCTGGAGCAACATATTTTCAGATGGGGGTCGGCGGCCAATTACATATATATGTGGGGGTTCTTGACATGAAAATGTTTGAGAACAACTGACACAGAAACATGGGTTTTTCAGAAAAACTGTTGTGATGTTTTAGAAGACATTTGTAGGATCAGTTCAGAGTGGGTTAAAGAGGCAGAGGAAGGCAGACTGGCTGCTCTGACTGGGAGTACAAAGCCATCGACGCCGGCCCACATTGTTATTACGTCATCAATAGAGGCAGGCAGACAGGCTGCTCTGACTGGGAGTCCAAAGCCATCGACGCCGGCCCACATTGTTATTACGTCATCAATAGAGGCAGGCAGACTGGCTGCTCTGACTGCAGTACAAAGCCATCGACGGCCGGCCCACATTGTTATTACGTCATCAATAGAGGCAGGCAGACTGGCTGCTCTGACTGGGAGTACAAAGCCATCGACGCCGGCCCACATTGTTATTACGTCATCAATAGAGGCAGGCAGACTGGCTGCTCTGACTGCAGTACAAAGCCATCGACGCCGGCCCACATTGTTATTACGTCATCAATAGAGGCAGGCAGACAGGCTGCTCTGACTGCAGTACAAAGCCATCGACGCCGGCCCACATTACGTCATCAATATTATCAGGGAAAATAACCGGGATTGTTTTTTGAGATCGGTTCGACAGCGATATGGCATTGTTATGGCCGATATGGTTTCGATATGCTACCAATATACATTGTGAATCACTTATGTGTGTGTGTGTGTGTGTGTGTGTGTGTGTGTGTGTGTGTGTGTGTGTGTGCGTGCGTGCTTGCGTGCGTGCGTGCGTGCGTGCGTGCTCCCCTAATTGAACAAACACGGTACAGAGAAAGGAGTGCTACCTACCATCACCCCCCCCCCCACACACACACACACACACACACACACACACACACACACAGAGAGAGACAATGCATGCTGGGAAGATAGCGCTCTCTCCCCCGTGCTAGTGTTTTAATTAATCATGATTATAGCTACAGGGAGGTCATTGTATCTGATTGAATGGCAGCATTATACGGTCAATTTACCATAATGTTCTTATCAATTCAAGCCTTACATAACCCCTGATTTAAAAGAGCTAATTAGCTGGAAAATACATGACAAGTCAATTGTGTGGATGGAGAGGGAGAGAGAATGAGGCTGCAGCTTTGGCACTGTCTGCGTGCAATAGATACACTTGTTACTGCACCCCTCCCCTCCTCCCCCTCCATCCCTCCCTCCCCTCACCCCCCTCACCCCCCCCCCTGTTGTTGTGGATAACCACTTAAACCATGTAGGCCTGACGTCGACTTTTTTAAATGTCTTCAAAATTCTGACAGTTTTCTGAAATACCCG
The DNA here is from genome assembly GCF_951216825.1 of Electrona antarctica. Lineage (NCBI taxonomy): Eukaryota > Metazoa > Chordata > Actinopteri > Myctophiformes > Myctophidae > Electrona > Electrona antarctica. The sequence continues at coordinate 5,969,195 of NC_136797.1, read as the reverse complement.
TGTTTCTATGTCAGAGGTGCTCAATATTTAATGTCAAGGACCCCAAAAATTATATGTAATTGGCCACCGACCCCCACCATCTGAAAATAATGTTGTTTCAGGGAACCCCCCAGAAGCAAAGATTTGAGTTAAAAACGTTCACTCTGAAAGAATATATATTCAAAGATTTGTGCCACATTTTCACGATTTTTTAAAAATAGCAGATCTACAAGCTCGTAGCGTGGCACTCGGTGCCGCGCTATGAGCTTGTAGATCTGCTATTTTTCAATAGCTAAAGCATAACATAATGCTTAAAACACCAAAAGGGGTTCCCGTTCAGAATGGGTTAATGGTTTGGACCCCCCTTTGTCTCAAAAGCAGTATCTGTTTCATGACTTTCTTGGGGGACGCAACGCGGGAGGCGAAAAAAACCCCCACCCTGAGTAATTGTTGCAGGGTGAAATAAAATGTCACTATGCAGAATTCCTATTGATTTCTGTCAACTGCAATCGAGCAGTTGTCTTTATCTTTAAAAGGGCCCCTCAATATTCCTTTTGTTTGGGTTTTGGTTTTTGTGTGTGTGTGTTTTTATGGGACATGCCAGACATTCAGAAACACAGCCGTAAAGATAAGGAAGATATATAGGTTTTGTTTATTAAAGCAGATGCTACGCCCTTCTGAATGCAACGTGGACAGGATAATATCCATCCATCCATCTTCAACCGCTTATCCGTAGTCTGGTCGCGGGGGCAACAGCTCCACTAGAGTGCTCCAGACTTCCCTCTCCAGAGCAACATTAGTGACTTCCTCCTGGGGGATTCCGAGACGTTCCAAGGCCAGTGAGTCGATGTGTTTCCTCCAACTGTGCCTTGGTCTGCCCCCCGGGGTCTCCTCCCAGTGGGACGTGCGTCGAGGACCTCCCTATAGGGAGGTGCCCGAGAGGCATCCTAACCAGATGCCCCGGGGTCTCCTCCCAGTGGGACGTGCGTCGAGGACCTCCCTATAGGGAGGTGCCCGAGAGGCATCCTAACCAGATGCCCCGGGGTCTCCTCCCAGTGGGACGTGCGTCGAGGACCTCCCTAGGGAGACGCCCGAGAGGCATCCTAACCAGATGCCAGGACCACCTCACCTGACTCCTTTGTTGTACCATCTTAGGCCTAAACCATGTGCATTCAGAACATGATGTATATTATGTTTATCTCAATGGTCTTATTATTAAGCCTATAATTCTCAGGCAGTTTTATGCAACGGGAGGTACACTTTACCGTCACTTGAGTGCTATATTTTATACTTTTGTATGACGGTGTCGCACATGTTGAAATACTAATACATGAGTCAAAATGTTTGCCCAAAATAGGTACACCAGGGTTAATGTGGTAAATTAAACCAAGATAGTGACCTGACTTACAGCACAAGCAGTGATATGTGTATGTCCAGTGGCGTGCACAGACATTTAGAGGGACAGGCGCTCAAGTGAAAAAAGGGCACCTTGTGCAGCGCGTGGAACCGGCCGGTTGCCTTAATAGTGTGAGATTTTTAGATTTTGGGGCCTAAATAATATATTAGAAGCTTTTTTTTTATCAAGAATTGATCAATGTCACCATGGTCCACATACTGTACAGTAGACACTGTGCTCTAGCACCCCCTAGTATCTGTGCACGCCACTGTGTATGTCAGTGGGGCAGCGGTGTCCTAAGGGTTAGAGGAGCACCCTTGTTGCCGAGAGGTTGCCGGTTCGATTCCCTGGACAGGGCAGGAAAAATCTGGGTCGGGAAGTGATTGGTCATCACTCACCAACACCGCTGAAGTGCCCTTGAGCAAGGCACTGAACCCCCAACTGCTCCAGTGCAGCTGCTTAGTGGCAGGATCAGACTGAGGTTGTACTGGTCAGCTCCCAGGTTTTAATGTGTGTGTCTGTCTGTGTGTTTCTATGTGCAGGGCGTTGCTGAAAATGAGCACATGTGCTCAGCTACTACCCTGGGTAAATAAAGGGGGAAAAAAGTGTATGTCAGTATGTTAGTTTCTCTCCAGCAATAAGTATAGGTTCTTACTAGGGTTGTCCTGAATCACGCGATTGGAAATCGGGGCTGATCGATCACGTCATTTTCAAATGATCGGAAGAAAAAAACCGGGACAGCCCTAGTATCAATATTATATCCATATATAGACTGGATATTGTCTGTGATTTTGGATATTGTACTATTGTGATATGGCATAAGTGTTCTATATAAAAACAAATATCGGATCGGGAAAAAACGGGTTTTGGCAGATACTCAAAATCAAATGATCAGAATCGGATCGGGAGCAAAAAAAACGCGATCGGGACATCCCTATAGTTACTTCGTGGGATACTTACAATTGTATCCCACGATTTTTTTCACCCAGTGTCAATTATCTAATGTAATCCTGGGCGCTACACTTCCTCTGCCAACCTGGGGGGGCAGCAGACTGACCTCAAGCTTCCTTCTATGCATGAGGAGTCCAAGCTGCTTCTTTTTCACCTGACAGGGGGGAATTTCCCCGGCCGGACATAGCGCGTGGAAGGAACACATTATTCCAACCAGTTCCTTTCCCCTCCATCAGGCGCCACGGCTGGCCAGGGGGAGGCAGTTTAGAGACCAGGATTACTTGGTTCTTATTGTTCTTATTGTCTTTTGACTAATAGTTCTAACGTGAGGCACATAAACATCTGAATCGATCACTCACATCCCGAAACAACAGCGACAGTCAGAAACGTGGAAGTGCCACTTTTTGGCAGCGTGTGTCCCGTGCCGTGCAGTGCGGCCAGCCGTGACACCCTGTCAGAGCCGTTCCTCTTCCCTGTTCTGATGGCCCAGACGCAATTTATGTGGCAACGGATCCATCGTCGGGTCGGGCCCATCTGCCCGAGAGCTGTCCCCGCTGGCAACCGTTGCAAAACGCCACAGATTGCTAATGTGTCAATAAGCCATTTTGGTCGGGGAACCCCTTTAAGCAGTATGTTGTACTTTAGCTGTTGAAAAATAGCAGATCTACAAGCTCGTAGCGCGGCACCGAGTGCCACGCTACGAGCTCGTAGGTCTGCTATTTTTGAAGAATCGTGAAAATGTGGCCCAAATGTTTGAATATATATTATTTCAGAGCGAATGTTTTTTAACTGAAATCTGGGGGTCCCTGGAACAACATATTTTCAGATTGGGCTCGGCGGGAAATTACATATAATCTTGGGGGTCCTTGACATGAAAATGTTTGAGAACCACTGACATAGAAACATAGGTTTTTCAGAAAACTATGTCAGGATTTAGAAGACATTTGTAGAATCAGGTCCAAATGGGTTAAACATGAAATGGACAAAGCCGGGCTATTGCTTCAGTGTTCCCTCACAGCGCGCCCATTAATAGTCAGCAGTCGTTTCTTGTTCTTATTTTTCACTGACAATTTTGGGGTTGGTTTTGCTTTTATAACTTTAAATCACAAATTACAAGCTTGACTGCATGATCTGCTATTATATTACCCTACTCTACATGTACTAATTAACATAGTCTACATAGATTAGTTAAAATAACATTTCATTCATTCAAATAAGTTCCAGATTGCTGTTTCCATTTGTAACTCTGCGAACTAACTTGTGAGCTTGTAGATCTGCTACTGTACTGTGACTGAAAAGTCACAGTTTTTGGACAAAATGGGCAGTATTATGCGTGTCTTAAGTACCAGGTATTATTACTTAACTTAAGACCTGGAGGTGTGATCAATGCCATTTGGCCACTCAGAATAGCCAAATGGCATTGACCACGCCTCCAGGTCTTAAGTTAAGTCATAAGACCTGGTACTTAAGACACGCATAATACTGCCCCATATGTCCAAAACTGTGACTTTTCAGTCGGGTGACGGTGACTTGTCATGTGACCAGTGGGCCTGTTGTCTTCTCTGTTTGAGAGTGGCCACCCGACCCGACAAAGACGATATCTATAGATGTCAAAGGGAAGTTGCACCTATAGTATAGTTACCACCTTGCTGACAAGATGGCCGCGGTCTGAATATCGTCAATATAGGCAAGTATTTGTAATAGGGGGGGTTTGAAAAATAAAGTGCCCCCTTTGGGGGTACAAAAAACATGCAGTGATCCTGGTCTCTAAACTGCCTCCCCCTGGCCAGCCGGGGCGCCTGATGGAGGGGAAAGGAACTCCAAGTCGCTCCTTTACACCTGACAGGGGGGGAGTTTCCCTGGTTGGACGTAGCGCGTGGAAGGAACACGTTATTCCAACCAGGGAAACTCCCCCCCTGTCAGGTGTAAAGGAGCGACTTGGACACTCATGCATGAAGGAAGCATGAGTTCAAGTCCGTTGCTCTCCCCAGGTTGGCGGAGGGTGTGTAGAGCCCAGGATCACATTAGATAATTGACACAGGGGTGAAAAAAATGGGTTACAAAATTGTGGGATAAAAAAAAATAAAAAAAATAAAAAGTGCCCCCTTTGGAAAAAAAAACCATGCCCCCTCGGCCCCTGCTGATTTGTGCCTGGAGCCGGCACTGATTTTACCGTGCACACATACCGGTACATACCGGTCGGAACATACTCTCATCAAAAGCCTCTGCAAACCAAACAGGGGAACGAATAACTTAGCAGCGGTGGAAAGTAACTAAGTACTTTTACTTAAGTACTGTACTTAAGTACAATTTTGAGGTATTTGTACTCTACTTGAGTATTTCCAATTTCCAGTACTTTTACTTCTACTCCACTACATCTCAGAGGCAAAATTTGTACTTTTACTCCACTACAATTATTTGAAAACTTTAGTTACTAGTTACTTTGGCGATTTTAATTTTGATTAGAAAACATACATTAACCCTATATACATTTCGGCCATTTGAAAATAGCCGATCTACAAGCTCACAATGCATCGCGTTCGCGACGCATTGTGAGCTTGTAGATCGGCTATTTTCAATAGATTTTGTACACATTTTGAACTTGTGAAAGGGGACATTCTGCAATATGAGTGCACACATATATACCGGACCGGTCATCATCAAAAGTCTCTGCAAACCAAACAGGGGAAGGAATAGAATAAGGAACCTTTCCTTTTGGATGCCGAGCAGGAAAAAGAGACGGGGGGAGGGGGGGGCAGGGGGGGGGGGGGGGGGGGGTTGAATAGCTGGGTGGCTGGCCTCCTTGCAGGATGTCCTGCCGAGGCCTCTGTTTTCTCTCCTAACACACGGCTCTGTCGCACGCCCACGCTCCACGCCAGTCTGACGTTGGCGCGCTGTGAGAGGTTTATTTATGCTGCCTCGTGCTGCCGCGGTCAGAAATATTCTTTTTCATCCAAAATAACTCTCTCTCTCCCCGGCGTTCCGTTCTTCCATTGTACGTCTTTTTGAAGTTTAACATTTCTCTTGTTTTTTAAACCATTCTGGACGGGGAGGAACGCCTTTTGGTGTTTTAAGCATTATGTTATAATTTAGCTGTTGAAAAATAGCAGATCTACAAGCTCGTAGCGCGGCACCGAGTGCCGCACTACGAGCTTGTAGATCTGCTATTTTTGAAAAATCTTGAAAATGTGGCACAAATCGTTGAATATATATTCTTTCAGAGCGAACTTGTAGTTCTGCTATTTTTGCAAAACGTTTTTAACTCAAATCTTTGCTTCTGGGGGGTCCCTGCCCTGGAACAACATATTTTCTGATTGGGGTCGGCGGGCAAATTACATATATTTTTGGGGTCCTATTTTTTATAAAGACATGTTTTAAATGTCGACGTCAGGCCTAAATGGGTTAAACTGCTGTTATGAGGGTCGAAAGGGTTGTTTGTCTGATAAGTCTTTCTCGGCCGTCAATATTTATTCTCTCTCTCTCTTTCCCGTAAGGATGCAAACGCAAGAAGAAACGATGAGGGGGAAAGAAGAAAGAGAGAGTGCCAAATGTCATGTTCATATTTACGTAGATCGTGCACATACCTCGGGTTCACATGAGCATGTAAGCACCTAATTATGGTCAAAGTAACATCTTGTGACGACAGCAACGGAACGGAGGTCTGGCCCCTTCTTTAAGACCTACTGTACAGGTTGACCTGTTGAAATGATAGGGTGAGCAGAGCAGCTATACTTCTACTGCTCATGAGAAGCAGTGGCTGCAGTGCTGAAGAACACACAATTGTTATGTAAATTAATACGAAATTGTGGAATTATTTAGGCCTGACGTCGAAAGTTTTAAAATGTCTTCTAAATCCTGACAGTTTTCTGAAATACCTTATGTTTCTGTATCAGTGGTGCTCAATATTTCCTGTCAAGGACCCCAAAAATTATATGTACAGTAATTGGCCTCCGACCCCCATCTGAAAATATGTTGTTCCGCAGGGACCCCCCTCAGAAGCAAAGATTTGAGTTAAAAATGTTCGCTCTGAAAGAATATATTCAAGAATATATTCAAAGATATATTTCACGATTTTTCAAAAAATAGCAGACCTACAAGCTCGTAGCGCGGCACTCAAAAATATAACATAATGCTTAAAACACCAAAAGGGGTTCCTGCCCCAAAATGGGTTAAGTTAACACATTTAACGCCGTTGCCGTAGATCAACAGCAATTGGTCTTTTATAATGTTTTTGATTGATCAAGTCGTAATGCTATACTCACGTTAGCATTGGGTTGCTAGCTGGTGTTGTCAATAACACTGGAGCACACCACCTTGAATTTCTCGTGTACCCGCGGCCACTCTGTGTGTTTCTTTCAATCGCATTTCAAGGTCAAAACATTGAGGTTTATTCCACGGCCCACAGCCGACTCCTTGATCCTCTCGATCATGGTTTCTCTGCCAGTGATGTGTGACAACACACACACCAGTAGTTACACAGGCAATATAACATCCATCATTTTTGGCTCTTCAAAATAAGGGTTGAACAGGGAAAATGCTGCCGTGAATTATATCAAAGTTATTCATAAATCCTGGCGGGTAGGGGGTTTTAACACTTTTCGTTGGGATGTCAAAACAGCCATATCAGCTGCACTGCAGTCATTATCCATGTGATTTTCTCAGGTGAGTATTTATTTTTACCCTAAATTATGTTCCTGTCAGGCAGTCGTTGATCAGGTCAAGAATGAGGACCTGTGGCCGAAAGGAAGACGGGAACCGGTAGAGAAGCAGGTCCTGAGACGAAAGTGGGAACCCCCATGGGGAAGGGGGGGGGGCTATAAGAACCCCCATGGGGAAGGGGGGGGCTATAAGAACCCCCATGGGGAAGGCGGGGGGGGCTATAAGAACCCCCATGGGGAAGGGGGGGGCTATAAGAACCCCCATGGGGAAGGGGGGCTATAAGAACCCCCATGGGGAAGCAGAAGGGAGGGCGACCTAAGGCCTCACTCACACCTAAGACACACGCAAGACACACTTGTGTCCACATGTGTCTTCTGTGTGTCATGGCCGCCTCAATGCATTTCCAATGGGAGTCACATGGTTTGATGACACAACCTTGTTGCATGGGGGGGAGGAGGGCAGAAGAGAGCCATGCAACAAGGTTGTGTCATGAAACCACATGTGACTCCCATTGGAAATGTATTGACACACAGAAGACATATAGGACACATGTGTGTCTTAGGTGTGAGTGAGGCCTAAGAACACCCTTGGAGGCGGGACACTGAGGCGGAGCTGAAGAGACATGCAGGGAACCCGCTGCACGCATGGGGAGAGGCAGAAAGGACAGCCCAAAACCACGTTGGATATGGAGAACAGTCCTAGATGGGCTCTATGGTTCACTGGGAGCCATGGGCCTATAAGTAAGGTAGTAAGGCAGCCGTTGCCTTTGCTGCCTTACAGAGGTTGACAGGGAAATAATCAACCATATGTCACAGAGTCCTGTTGTAAAAGTCTGACATCTGCTGGTTGAATGTTGTGCTTTTGCTCCTTTTAGCCCAATATAGGCTCTAAATGCACAGCAGCCATATTATTGAATAAATTGGGCCTCTTCCTTACTCATATACTTCACAGGTGTTACCATTGATTGATTGATTGATTGATTGATTGATTGATTGATTGATTGATTGATTGATTGATTGAATGAATGAATTCTGGGTCAATTCCATGAGTAACCACTTAATCAATTTTGGACTGAGGTCGATAAAAAAAAGTCTAAATCCTAACAGTTTTCTGTGTCAGTGGTTCTCAACCTTTTCCATGTCAAGGACCCCCAGAATTATCTGTATTTGGCCGCGGACCCCCATCTGAAAATATGTTGTTTCAGGGACAAGAAGCAAAGATTTGAGTAAAAAAAAAAAAAAAGCGTTCGCTCTGAAAGAATATATATTCAAAGATTTTCGCCACATTTTCGAGATTTTTCAAAAATAGCAGATCTACAAGCTCGTAGCGCGGCACTCGGTGCCGCGCCATCATCCTCTACTTTGCTTAATTACAGATAAAAGAGGGCGTTTGGCCCACCCAGCAGCAGATGAGGAGGAGGGGTTGGCCCACCCAGCAGTTTGACGAGAGTAGGCGGAGGAAAGGGTGGGGGGGGGGGGGGGGGGGTGCGTCGGTTCAAAAACGTCCCGTTATATGGAATACCTTCAATATTTAACACATCGATTAACATTAACAACCCAGGCAAGAAAATGGTTTCAACAATTCCATTATTATTTGGTATCGCTCCATAGAGCAGAAGAGATGATGGCCGCGCCGCGCCGCGCTGCGCCGCGCCGCGCGGCGGGCTGCACGGGGTGTAACGAGAGCCCCACTAAGGATCTGTATTTCAACCTTGACGGCGCTGGGCAGAGTTCCAGTAATGAAGACATATTAATCCATTCTAGGCGGGAACCCCTTTTGGTGGTTTTAAAGCATTATGTTGTACTTTAGCTATTGAAAAATAGCAGATCTACAAGTTCATAGCACGGCACCGAGTGCCGTGCTATGAACTTGTAGGTCTGCAATTTTTTAAAAATCGTGAAAATGTGCCTCAAATCTTTGAATATATTACAGAGTGAACATTTGTAACTCAAATCTTTGCTTCTGGGAGGGGGTCCCTTGAACAACATATTTTCAGATGGGTGGCGGAGGCATATTACATATCATTTTTGGGGTCCTTGACATGAAATATTGAGCACCACTGATACAGAAACATCAGGTTTTTCAGAAAACTGTCAGGATTTTGAAGTCCTTTTTCAAAAATGTCGACGTCGGGCGTAAATGGGTTAAAGCTTAATGTAGCTTAATGTAGCAGGTGTCATATATATAATGTACAGAAGCTCTTTCTAAAGCATTATATTCATGGCTACTACCTTAAAAGCCACTAAATCTTCCCCCGGCGGTCCTAAGTTAGTCTGCGCGGGGGAGGGGGGGGGGGCTAAAGATTCCCCTCCCAATTAATCAATAGAAAAATTGTTAACACACCTTAACCGAGATCCATTAGGGTGTCGCGGGTAATAAATGTGCCTGTGGAGGGTGCTCAGAGTGTGTGTGTGTGTGTGTGTGTGTGTGTGTGTGTGTGTGTGTGTGTGTGTGTGTGTGTGTGTGTGTGTGTGCGTGTGGGGGCGTGGGGGGGGGACTGCCTGATGCACTCAGGTTAATGGGTAAAGTTGAGTGAAGTGACCACTAAATCTGCAAGGACACAGTGTGTGCATGCATTCACACACTGGCTGTGAGTGTGCGCGGTGAGCGTGCACGTGTGTGTGACTGTGTGTGTGTGTGTGTGTGTGTGTGTGTGTGTGTGTGTGTGTGTGCGTGTGCGTGCGTGCACGTGTTCACATGCACTGCAGGCTGCATGTGAAGACTCTTTCACTCACGGCAAATCACCATCCATGCCTAAGATGATGATCTCGCCGCTAATCGATTGGTCGTTGTCGCGGTGCTGAAACCTCGTAAGTCCAACTGTTGCGTTTCAAGAAATGAGGAGGGGAAAAAAATGACCTGTTTTTTTCAATGCGATGCGATGTAGTTATTATTTAGTCACAAGCAGGGATGGACTAGAAAGGTTCTTTTCAAATGGGCAGAGATTAACGCGCCTAATAATTCATTTTCAATGAGACCTATACATGTGTTTGTGGCCCGGTGAAATTGTCACGTGAGCGTGCTCGTTTTGTGCACACGCACCGCACGACTGACCAAGACCTGGATTCTGTTTTGCTTTTTTGTTTTTGCGCTTGCGTTGTGGGCGGCGCCCCTCTTGAGCATGACCTGTCGTTGATCCAACGCAACAACATCTGCGTTATTCGATGGCCATCTGAAAGGACCTTAAAATAGTGGATTCACACTGAGACGGACTGAGTCTGTTTGATTCAAACTGGTCCCGAATACGGTCGCCTGGTCCCTGCTGGCCATGATTCACATCGGCCTTGATTCTTCCGCACCCGAGTGTACACTTCATTCAACTGTATTCAATGCTTTCACATTGCAGCGATCCGTATCCGAGTACACTTCATTCAACTGTATTCAATGCTTTCACATTGCAGCGATCCGTATCCGAGTACACTTCATTCAACTGTATTCAATGCTTTCACATTGCAGCGACCCGTATCCGAGTACACTTCATTCAACTGTATTCAATGCCTTCACATTGCAGCGACCCGTATCCGAGTACACTTCATTCAACTGTATTCAATGCCTTCACATTGCATCGATCCGTATCCGAGTACACTTCATTCAACTGTATTCAATGCCTTCACATTGCAGCGACCCGTATCCGAGTACACTTCATTCAACTGTATTCAATGCCTTCACATTGCATCGATCCGTATCCGAGTACACTTCATTCAACTGTAAAGTGTATTCAATGCCTTCACATTGCAGCGATCCGTATCCGAGTACACTTCATTCAACTGTAAAGTGTATTCAATGCCTTCACATTGCAGCTGGGACAATTCTATTTGAGGGACCGCAGTGGGCACGCAAACACTTCGGGCCCTTAAAAGCCAGTAAATGTGGACGTCAAGGGCCCCTGCAATGCCTGACCACTGGCCCGGTATTATATAATCCATCCAGGCTCACAAGCTGTTGAGTTTGTTGAATATTTATTTAAAACCCACAGACTTTTACTTTCCCCATTTTTAAAAAAATAGCAGATTTATTATTAGTTCTCACAACGTGTCATAATATGCGACACGTTGTGAGCTATAGTAGATATCTTTGCTACTTTTGTGTGAGGCTGTTGGTTGTATAATGTTTTAATTCGCCGAGAAATGTAATTTGCATGACATGAAGAACTCACAAAGTAACAAGGCATTCCATTTATGGCAGTGGTTTTCAACCAGTGGTCCTCAAGGGGGTTCCATGTCCCAGCTAAATGATGGAGAGTTGGTAACCAAATGGACCCTTAATAGATATTTAACTCATTTTACGCTCTCAAGAGTTAGTTGAGTATTGTTAAACATCTGCATTACTTACTTTACAAGAAGTCTATACACAATAAGAGAATGTAGAAGAATTGTTATTTTGAACAACAGTTTGCCAACAGCATGAAATTGTACAGTGTCAACAATAACACAAATATTCTTTAGTTTTGGGTCTGAGAGGTTAAATGTGCATCAAATGGTGTTCGCGTGGATCAAACGCCGAATAAATAATGCAACCTTGACATGAACATGGTTTGAAAAACCATTGATTTATGGGGATAATAACAGAAGTTGAACTATGGGGAGATACCAGGTTACCTGATAGTGGAGGCATAGTATAGGGACCGACAAGGCTCTGAAGAGACTTGGGGACCAAAACATGGAGTATGATTCGTCTGACCTCTGCTTTGAGCCCTCACTCCGTCCTTACAAGGCACTTTCATATAGGTTTCAGATTGTGTTTCGATACAAAGGCCACTTATCACTGTCGACGGGCCTGGCACGGGAATATTGCTGTGATGTATGTGTGCAGTTATTCCTTGGAGGGACGTGCCTGAACCCCCCCCCCCCCCCCCCACACGCGCACACACACGCATGCACGCACGCACGCACGCACGCACGCAAAAGAAAAATTACACGTTCAGACTGCGTGAGATTATCAATAGAGGGTATGCGTGTGACATCATCATCATCATATGATGATGATGTCACACGGGTATATTATACCCGGAATATATTATACCCGGAAGTTATGCGGGAACTCCTAATGAGTGGCCAAAAAAACTACTTTCATGGCCTCGACAGCCCGTACTGTACATCCAAAATCTGATTATATTAAACAACGTTAAACGACGTTAGACTCACTTTGCCACTCACTTTATGCATGCGCATACCCTCTATTATTGTGATTTTTATAATTGTATCTTTAATTAAACATGTTTCATCAATTTTGTGATTGCAGGATTAAGTTCAAAAGAGATCAAAACGAGACTAGATGGTGATTCTGAGCGCATTTTGCAATATAAACATCAAACGAAAAATGTGGTGCTCAACCTTTTTCATGTCAAGGACCCCCAGAATTATATGTAATTGGCCGCCGACCCCCATCTGAAAATATGTTGTTCCTGAGTCCCCCAGAAGCAAAGATTAGAATTAAAAACATTTGCTCTGAAAGAATATATATTCAAAGATTTGCGCCACATTTTCACGATTTAAAAAAAATAGCAGACCTACAAGCTCGTAGCGCGGCACTCGGTGCCGCGCTATGAGCTTGTAGATCTGCTATTTTTCAATAGCTAAAGTATAACATAATGCTTAAAAAACTAAAAGGGGTTCCCGCCCAAAATCATGGCCGCTTGAGCAGGTCATGGAACACATAATCCTACCAACTTTCAAAATTCAACATTCTTTGAATTATGTTTGGTGAAGCTGCTAAAATGATTGGCTGTCTAGGTCTCTTGTGCTGTAGGCTATAGGATGAGTCATGTTTAATTTGTATAGTGTGTCGAAAACAGACGATCTTTTAAGTTCGCAAACGCGCCCCGCACGGTGAGCTTATATAGATCTCCTATTTTTTCACCCGATGTTTCACCCCAGAATAGGGACGCTCGGGTTCATTCGGTTTAAGAGGGAAGAGGAGCGTCAACGAGGGGAGAACAGAACATCCCCTCTAGTAAGCGGCGGCAGCAGCGACGCATGTCCGACAAATTACGAGCGTTATACACAAAGCGAGATGACAAACGCCGCGCGAGCAGGAAGTTAACAAGACGGTGATCTGCGGGTCCCAGTAGGGCTGTGGCCGCCGCGGGCTGTTATCTCATGTTTATTACAGCCTGCAGCCTCCTCGCCATCGCGGCCCGCTCGCCCGCCCGCCCGCCAGCACCCCCCCCCCACCCACCCACCCCCCCATGACATTGATGGACAGCTTCTATTAAGACCGCTCTCTCTCCCTGGCAGCTGACAGGCCCCAGATACATTAAGTAAAACAGTTATTACTTTTCATTGGCCCTGGCCCGTAAAATATGGCTACTAAATAGTTGTCGCTATCAGAAGCACAGCGGCGGAGGGGGGGGAGGCTTCGATACAAGATTTTAATTTAAAAGACTGGCCCATAACAACACCACAATTGACAGCAGCCTTTGTCTGGGGGAACAATAATGATGGTGTACAGACACACCTCGCCTGGGTATTGATGGTCTGTCGCTCCTCTGGGCCTTTGTTAGTATTTTATGCTCCTGTCATGCAAGGCCATGCAGAGCTGCATGCTGCTATAGCCATGCCACATAACAGCAGGGATAATATCAACCATCAGCGCTACGCCACGCCTAGCCTGTCATTTCTCTCCTCCTCCTCCTGTCCCGTCCCCTTTTCGTATTCCTCTCTCTCTCTCTCTCTCCCTCCTCCTCATCTCCCCTCAGCCATGGTGAAGCATGTCCTGTCCTTCACACACGCCTTACAAGATAAGCATGTATTCCCTCCGCTGTGCTGTTGCATGCATGTTACGGACGGATCGAGCCCCTTCTTCTTCTATGGTTCAACGCAAACAATAGGCGAGGCTTGTCAGGCCGGGCCCCACGAATTATAGCTTTGCTATCTGGTCCATCCCCTCTGTTGAACTGACACTGTGAAATAGGCCCTAAACACTCATCTGATAATGATGATGATTTGAAACGAGCGCACGCACGCACACACGCACGCACGCACGCACGCACGCACACACACACACACACAGAAGGGTGCACGCACACACACACATAAGGGTGCACGCGCACACACACAGAAGGGTGCACGCACACACACACACACACAGAAGGGTGCACGCACAGCTGCACACCAGTTACACACATCTCCGAATCCCAGCCACCACTATCTGGGCGGTGATAGCAGGACATCTGCATGGATGGGGCTGGGAGGAGGAGGGGTGGGGGGGGGGCTGGGAGGGGGGGGGGGCATGAGGGGGGGGTGTCACATCCCCTAGCTTTGTGTGCCGCATATTAAAAGCTTTATGGAAGCAATTAAATGTCCGCTTAATGGCCAGGAGCTGGCAGAATGATTGTACAATTGAATTAGCAGTTATGACGGCCCACACATTACAAGATGAAGTAAATGCAATTACCGCCATTTTCTCTCCTCTCTCTCTCCCTCTTCTTCTCGCTCGCTCCTCCTCCTCCTCCTCCCCGTTTTTTGGGCCTGCATGATGTGACTTAATTAGCCCTTGTCACATACACTTTCCTGCTGATCTAATTGTGCGGGAGGGATGGAGGGACAGCTTGCAAGTGTGACTCAAGAACTAAAGAGCAGTTTCTACGACTACCTCGCCATCATGCTCCATGGGGGGGGTGGGGGGGGGCTGTTAAACGACGGCATCAGCACGCACAGAAAATAGCCGATCTATAAGCTCTTAGATCGGCTATTGTTTTGGTGTGGGACACCTTAACCACTTAGCACTCGACTCGCATGACTGAAGTCAAATGTGACAGAAGTAGCATGTGCTTAAATTTCATATTTAGAAAATTGTTTCAGATGTAAAAAGAAATAAATCTGAGATGATGGATGATGATGGTCATGGAAGGGAAACCTTCTGAATCTTCAAAATCTCAAAACATAGCGACATAACGACCTCTCAGTCATGCGAGTGTTATAGGCTATGTTCTGTTAACGTTCTCCCAGTATATGGATGCTGGGGTTAAAGTGGTTCAAGTCAAGTCACCTTTATTTGTATATATAGCACATTTAAAAACAACAGAAGTTGACCCAAAGTGCTTTCCATTTTAAAGACAATAAGCATGCCTACCAGTGACTACCAAACCTTTTATTTATTTATTTAGACCTGTACGTGCCCGTCGGTCACCGGCCTACAGTACTTTGGAACGATGCAACTTGGGAACCTAATAATACCCATAATCATAGCACCCATTTTAACTGTCTGTCTGTGTCCCACATGGAGATCTCTGTATCTGTCTGTCTGCCGCAGCATGTGTCTGAAGAGTGTAAACTGACTGTAGGTGTTTCTATTAAGCCGTTTTTTTGCGCATTAAGGGCAGTATTATGCGTGTCTTAAGTACCAGGTCTTATTACTTAACTTAAGACCTGGAGGCGTGATCAATGCCATTTGGCTATTCTGAGTGGCCAAACAGCATTGACCATGCCTCCAGGTCTTAAGTTAAGTCATAAGACCTGGTACTTAAGACACGCATAATACTGCCCTAAGGCTCTTGCACAAAAACTCTTGTATGGAAACACTTCAAAATGCGAATAAGTCTCCATTTTTCGCAAAGTACGGCAAGAACAATGGCTTCTAAATGTCGGCATGCAGGAAGAGGAAGCCTGTAGTATCAGCTGAATCCCCATGAAATGAAATGAAATGAAATGAAATGATTACTATATTTACCCAGGGTATCTGGGCTAAGCTCAAGAACTTGTTTCCAGCCAGGCCCTGCTCATAGAACATTTCATCGTAGTGGTTCAATGCCTTGTTCAAGGGCACTTCAGCGGTGGTAATTTTAACGTGTCGGACCGCTGATTCGAACTGGCGACCTTCCGGTATCAAGACCGCTCCGCAATCCGTTCGGCCACCGCTGCCACTAAAGCCACCATCAATGGTGACATTGTTAGACACTATAGACAGGTTACGTTATAAGTTCCACATGCAGCCCACCACGCAGATGCAGAGCGAGTAGACAGAAATGGTGCCTTCTTAAAAATGAGCATCAGTGAGGATCAGTGAAGATAAGGTTGAAAAGGGCTAAAGTGCTCCTTAAAGCATGACTCATCCTATAGTATACTGTAACAATGCTATAGTCTAGTCTGTGCACAGAGACCTGGACAGCAAGACTCATCCTATAGTATACTGTAACAATGCTATAGTCTAGTCTGTGCACAGAGGCCTGGACAGCAAGACTCATCCTATAGTATACTGTAACAATGCTATAGTCTAGTCTGTGCACAGAGACCTGGACAGCATGACTCATCCTATAGTATACTGTAACAATGCTATAGTCTAGTCTGTGCACAGAGGCCTGGACAGCAAGACTCATCCTATAGTATACTGTAACAATGCTATAGTCTAGTCTGTGCACAGAGGCCTGGACAGCAAGACTCATCCTATAGTATACTGTAACAATGCTATAGTCTAGTCTGCATGTGCACAGAGGCCTGGACAGCAAGGCTCCAACGGACACATCTTAGCTGGTTAACTGGTTTGCAGTCATCAGGATGGTAACTTACGTCATGTTGTAGTCACTGGTTTGTAGTCATCAAGATGGTAACTTACGACATGTTGTAGTCACTGGTTTGCAGTCATCAGGATGGTAACTTACGTCATGTTGTAGTCACTGGTTTGTAGTCCTCAGGATGGTAACTTACGTCATGTTGTAGTCACTGGTTTGTAGTCATCAGGATGGTAACTTACGTCATGTTGTAGTCACTGGTTTGTAGTCATCAGGATGGTAACTTACGTCATGTTGTAGTCACTGGTTTGTAGTCATCAGGATGGTAACTTACGTCATGTTGTAGTTACTGGTTTGTAGTCATCAGGATGGTAACTTACGTCATGTTGTAGTCACTGGTTTGTAGTCATCAGGATGGTAACTTACGTCATGTTGTAGTTACTGGTTTGTAGTCATCAGGATGGTAACTTACGTCATGTTGTAGTCACTGGTTTGTAGTCATCAGGATGGTAACTCACGTCATGTTGTAGTCACTGGTTTGTAGTCATCAGGATGGTAACTCACGTCATGTTGTAGTTACTGGTTTGTAGTCATCAGGATGGTAACTCACGTCATGTTGTAGTCACTGGTTTGTAGTCATCAGGATGGTAACTCACGTCATGTTGTAGTCACTGGTTTGTAGTCATCAGGATGGTAACTCACGTCATGTTGTAGTTACTGGTTTGTAGTCATCAGGATGGTAACTTACGTCATGTTGTAGTCACTGGTTTGTAGTCATCAGGATGGTAACTTACGTCATGTTGTAGTCACTGGTTTGTAGTCATCAGGATGGTAACTTACGTCATGTTGTAGTCACTGGTTTGTAGTCATCAGGATGGTAACTCACGTCATGTTGTAGTCACTGGTTTGTAGTCATCAGGATGGTAACTCACGTCATGTTGTAGTCACTGGTTTGTAGTCATCAGGATGGTAACTTAAGTCATGTTGTAGTCACTGGTTTGTTGTAGTCACTGGTTTGTATTTTTAGGGGCTAAAAATATAGAATTTTTATTTCAATTTCTTCCAGGTAACACAATAAACGAATGCTATCCTCTTCAGGTGTACCAATACGATACGTACCCGTTTCTATAGCTAATGGTAAAGGACAATAAGGGCCGATTCATACTCCTATTTTAGAGCCGAATAAAAGTCGGTTCGGCGCTGTAGAGCCTACAATGTGACGTCATTTGAGGTTCGGGGGGGGGGGTGGGTATACCGTCCTAAAGTCGGCTCTTCGGTGCTACTGAAAATTTCTGATGAGCCGAAATCATTTCGGCACTACAGCGCCGAAACAGCGGTAAAATAGGAGTATGAATCGGCCCTAAGGTACCAGAATGTATCCCTGTGCACAACATGACATAAAGATCTCAAACATGAAGATGTTAACCCATTTAGACCTGAGGACGATTCTACAAAATGTCTTCTAAATCTTGACAGTTGTCTGAAATAGCCTACCTCATGTTTCAGTATCAGTGGTTCTCAAACTATTTCATGTCAAGGAGCACCAGAATTATCTGTATTTGGCCGCAGGACCCAAATCTCAAAATATGTTGTTCCAGGGACTATGAGCTTGTAGATCTGCTATTGTTCAATAGCTAAAGCATAACATGATAATGCTTAAAAACACCAGAAGGGGTTCCCGTACTGAATGGATTAAGATCCAGTGTCCTGGCTGCGCAGCATCCAGATATGAGGCAGAGAGTCCAACCCTGAGCTGACGTACACATGCTTCCCAGAAACAGAGCTTTCGCTCGCCGGCCAATATTGGGCTTCCTTACCTTTCTATCTCCTCTTCTCTTTTGGAGGTCAGCTTTAAAGAAGCATTAAGCAAACAGCTAATGGAATTAGGGCTATAATAATATAGGGATATAGTGAGACAATTCTATTAACAAGATATAAATCATGTTGAGTGTGAGGTAAGTGTTTTTTAATTGATTGATGGGGGGACGGCGATCCATAAGTTTTCTTGACGACTAACAGCCATTTACTGTCCCCTGCAGAGTAACAGAGGCAGAAAGGAAGAGATAAGAAAATTACACCCGGTCTGGGGAATAAATTATTCAGAAAAGATAATCATTTTGTGCTGACATTACTAATGTGAAGAAGCATTTAATCTCCGTCCCGAGGGGACTTTGCAAGGAGGGGGATCTGGGCGAGGTTCTTATAAAGATTAAAAGTGAACCCAAAGCGCCATGCATGCTGTGATTATCCACATTGCTGTCCTTTAATCAAGGCAAAGGATTCTGGTTTATATCTGGTCTCTGTCGGGAGGAAACCTCATATGTCCAAAAACTGGGACTTTTCAGGATTCAAATAAAAATAATAATAGCAAAAGTATTAGATCTACGAGTAAAAAAAAGAGTTTGGAGCAGATCTGCTACTTTTGATGCTTTTGTGTGACGCTGTAGTGGGCGTTCATTTACGAAGAGAGAAAAACGCTCAAATATGGAGTTAAGATGTTTACTGGACGACAGTAACGATATAGTATAGTGTCACTATATGTGACAAAGCTAGCGGGAATAGTCTGGTGACCACCCGATAGATGGTTGGCAGGCGGAATGTAGACGGCAACCGGGTGAGCAGTGTGGGTTAGCCCCCCAGCCTGTGTCCGCCGTGAGGAGGACGCCCAAAAAACCCACGTGAGGCCTTTAGGAGGGCCATTCAAGCAGCAAGTGGAGCCTGCGGCACCACAGTTGCCTTGTCGGTGGAGCCTGCAGAATCCACCACTCCCGAATGAAGTGTCTGGTGCTGGAATCTGATGCAACGCACAGGTCCTGCAGGTGACCCTGGTGAGAGCAGGAGAGGACCTGGTGAGAGGGCCAGGAGTCAACCCACAGTGCCTAGTCCCTCCACACGCCGGATGGCACGCCCAGTACCGGCAGAGTAGTTCTGGAGCAGCGGATCCTGATGACTACAAACCAGTGACTACCACATGACGTAAGTTACCATCCTGATGACTACAAACCAGTGACTACCACATGACATAAGTTACCATCCTGATGACTACAAACCAGTTACTACAACATGACGTAAGTTACCATCCTGATTACTACAAACCAGTGACTACAACATGACGTAAGTTACCATCCTGATGACTACAAACCAGTTACTACAACATGACGTAAGTTACCATCCTGATGAATACAAACCAGTGACTACAACATGACGTAAGTTACCATCCTGATGAATACAAACCAGTGACTACAACATGACGTAAGTTACCATCCTGATGACTACAAACCTGCAGTGACTACCACATGACGTAAATTACCATCCTGATGACTACAAACCTGCAGTGACTACCACATGACGTAAATTACCATCCTGATGACTACAACCCCCCCCCCCCCCCCCTCCCCCCCTCAAAGACCCCGACCACCACTTTGAGAGCCAGTGTTGTAGATCAGGCTCGGTTGGACGCTGGTCAAAGGCCACCATGTTTTAGGATTCACTCATCTGGCCACTCTGTGAGTCCATTATGGTTACTGGTAGCCTACATCTAGTTATCATGTTCTTCATCTTCTAATCTAAGGTAGGGGTCTTCAGCATTTGTTCAGGCCAAGGACCCCTTCTTAGCTGAGAGATTGTGTTCTATAAAACTTTATTTAATTAATGTTTTTGAAGGCCTTCAATACAGCTTAGATCATATAGCTGCTTGTCTCATCAATGACCGTTGAGACAGATTTGAGACTATAGTTTGGAAGTATACTCCCTTTAATGACTTGAACCCCATACTAGTGTCCATACCCTGGTCAGCTTGTAGATTCTTTGGGAGGGTCACATTCCTATAAGCCAATAATTTGATAAGTGGCAGGCTGTGCAGAGGCTGCGCTTCCGGTATAGGAGACACAATTCACCCTTTGTAAGCCTTCTGATTGGTCCCTGACTGACTAACCATGCAGCAGGCTCTTTCTGCCCTGTTCCGCCCCCTGGTTCCGCCTTGTTTATGTAACATCTTTTTTGGAAAAAACAAACATGATATGCCCTGCAGTCACCATGCTGCACCTGGGATGTTCCTTTTAACTGACACCAAGTTTAAAATAAGAATTGAGTGCACAGAATATCAATATGAAGCAACTGAAAAACATGTTATTTCAATGGTAGTGGATGGAGAGAACAGACTTTTGTCCAACCACGAAACGGCAACCAATGGTTGCGAAGAGGGGCACAACTATACGGTCTGGACTTGACAAAGGGTGAATTGGGAGACTTGTTGCCTCTCCATAGGGAACCACTGCATTTTGGGGGTGAATCATCCCGTTAAGTTAAAAAACAGTAGTTTTCTCTTCCAGCACTGTGGTGGTGAGCGTGTCATTCAGTCAGAGAGGTGTCCTTGGCACTGGGTGACACGTTACATATTCATGTCACATGGTCTTATGAAGCCATTCCACTGAGCTCTGGAGCAGCGTGGCGGGGTGGCGGGGTGGGCGTGGTGGGGTGGCGTGGTGGGCGTGGTGGGGTGGCACACCGTACAGGTAACCAGTTAAAAAACACCACAAAATGTCACCGGATGATCAATCATCCTCCACCGCCATGATTGCACTCATCTATTACTTAAGCCATTTAGACCGACATAGAGGACGATTCTACAAATGCCTTCTAAATCCTGACATGTTTCTATGTCAGTCGTTCCCAAACATTTTCATGTCAAGGACCCCCAAATATATACGTAATCGGCCGCCGACCCCCCCATCTGAAAACATGTTGTTCCAGGGACCTTCCAGAAGCAAAGATTTGTTCGTTCTGAAAGAATATATTCAAATGTTTGCGCCACATTTTCACGATTTTTTTTTAGCACGGCACTCGGTGCTATAAGCTTGTAGATCTGCTATTTTTCAATAGCTAAAGTATAACATAATGCTTGAGAAAAAAACACCA
>NC_136797.1:5769393-5947645 GCF_951216825.1 Electrona antarctica | reverse complement strand
TCTGGTACATTATAAATCTATATGTGTGTATCCTCTGGTACATTATAAATCTATATGTGTGTATCCTCTGGTACATTATAAATCTATATATGTGTATCCTCTGGTACATTATAAATCTATATGTGTGTATCCTCTGGTACATTATAAATCTATATGTGTGTATCCTCTGGTACATTATAAATCTATATATGTGTATCCTCTGGTACATTATAAATCTATATGTGTGTATCCTCTGGTACATTATAAATCTATATATGTGTATCCTCTGGTACATTATAAATCTATATATGTGTATCCTCTGGTACATTATAAATCTATATGTGTGTATCCTCTGGTACATTATAAATCATTAAATTAAATCTATATGTGTGTATCCTCTGGTACATTATAAATCTATATGTGTGTATCCTCTGGTACATTATAAATCATTAAATTAAATCTATATGTGTGTATCCTCTGGTACATTATAAATCTATATGTGTGTATCCTCTGGTACATTATAAATCATTAAATTAAATCTATATGTGTGTATCCTCTGGTACATTATAAATCTATATGTGTGTATCCTCTGGTACATTATAAATCTATATGTGTGTATCCTCTGGTACATTATAAATCTATATGTGTGTATCCTCTGGTACATTATAAATCTATATGTGTGTATCCTCTGGTACATTATAAATCTATATATGTGTATCCTCTGGTACATTATAAATCTATATGTGTGTATCCTCTGGTACATTATAAATCTATATGTGTGTATCCTCTGGTACATTATAAATCTATATGTGTGTATCCTCTGGTACATTATAAATCTATATATGTGTATCCTCTGGTACATTATAAATCTATATGTGTGTATCCTCTGGTACATTATAAATCTATATGTGTGTATCCTCTGGTACATTATAAATCTATATGTGTGTATCCTCTGGTACATTATAAATCTATATGTGTGTATCCTCTGGTACATTATAAATCTATATGTGTGTATCCTCTGGTACATTATAAATCTATATGTGTGTATCCTCTGGTACATTATAAATCTATATGTGTGTATCCTCTGGTACATTATAAATCATTAAATTAAATCTATATGTGTGTATCCTCTGGTACATTATAAATCATTAAATTAAATCTATATGTGTGTATCCTCTGGTACATTATAAATCATTAAATTAAATCTATATGTGTGTATCCTCTGGTACATTATAAATCTATATATATATATCCTCTGGTACATTATCAATCATGCAAATTGATGAAGTGCAGGTTTGGTTTCATGGCAGCATATCATGTCATGTTTAATCCATTCTGTACGGGAACACCTTTTGGTGTTTAAGCATTATGTTATACTTTAGCTATTGAAAAATAGCAGATCTACAAGCTCATAGCGCGGCACTCGGTGCCGCGCTATGAGCTTGTAGGTCTGCTATTTTTGAAAAATCTTGAAAATGTGTTATTCAAATCTTTGAATATTATATTCTTTCAGAGCTATACATTTTTCATTTTTTTATTATAATATATTGTTTTACAATATATGTAAAGGTAAGAAGGGGGCCGGACAATATAAGCATTGCTTCTCTCTGTCCCTTCTTGAACAAAATAATAGTGTGATTGTTATTGTGTTGATGTACTGTTATTTGTACTTTTTATGTTCAAGATAAATAAAGATCAAATCAAAAAAAAAAAGAGCAAGCTTTTTTAACTCAAGTCTTTGCTTCTGAGGGGTTCCTGGAATAGCATATTTTCAGACGGGGGTCGGTGGCCAATTACATATCATTTTTGGGGTCCTTGACATGAAATATTGAGCACCACTGATATAGAAACATTTTCAGAAAACTGTCAAAATTTAGAAGACATTTTGACGTCAGGCCTAAATGGGTTAATGTGTGAGTTGTCAACCGGCATGAGGTAAAAAGCTACTGTATACAGTATGGATGATGATATATTAGTGGTGAGCTGGGATTATTTATGACCAATAAATACCTGCCTGCTAATGACAGTCTCTCTCACAACATTATGGAAGCTTACAGAGAAAGATGTATTATGTTCCCTCAAAACTAGCACTAACCACAACCTTGTCCAATATGTGTTGCTGTTTAGGGAGGGAACAGAGATGAGGGAACAGAGATGAGGGAACATAAGAGTTGAAGGAACGGCATGACCTTTTACGCAGAGCCTGGTAGCCGATGGTCACTGAGGGGGCGCTTGTTTTACAGGCGACCGGATTAAGGTTGGTGAGGGGTCCGTTAAAACGACCGGATTAAGGTTGGTGAGGGGTCCGTTAAAACGACCGGATTAAGGTTGGTGAGGGGTCTGTTAAAACAACCGGATTAAGGTTGGTGAGGGGTCCGTTAAAACGACCGGATTAAGGTTGGTGAGGGGTCCGTTAAAACGACCGGATTAAGGTTGGTGAGGGGTCCGTTAAAACGACCGGATTAAGGTTGGTGAGGGGTCTGTTAAAACAACCGGATTAAGGTTGGTGAGGGGTCTGTTAAAACGACCGGATTAAGGTTGGTGAGGGGTCCGTTAAAACGACCGGATTAAGGTTGGTGAGGGGTCCGTTAAAACGACCGGATTAAGGTTGGTGAGGGGTCCGTTAAAACGACCGGATTAAGGTTGGTGAGGGGTCCGTTGAAACGACCGGATTAAGGTTGGTGAGGGGTCCGTTAAAACGACCGGATTAAGGTTGGTGAGGGGTCCGTTAAAACGACCTGATTAAGGTTGGTGAGGGGTCCGTTTAAAACGACCTGATTAAGGTTGGTGAGGGGTCCGTTAAAACAACCGGATTAAGGTTGGTGAGGGGTCCGTTAAAACGACCGGATTAAGGTTGGTGAGGGATGCATTGCTCCGTGCTTGCGGTTATGGTTAGGTTAGGGTTTGAGGTAGGTAGTAGCCGGCGCTGTAAAACAAGCGTCCCATCAGCGCCCATCAAAACCGAGGCTCTGCGTAAAAGGTATAAGGAACAATATGACAGATGTTTGCCGTTTTCGTACAACAAAGTATAACAATAAATAACCTGTACAGCACTTTGGTCGGCCATTGGTGGTTGTAATAATATGTGCTTTATGAATAAAGTTTGAGTTGAGTTGAATAGGTTTGCCGCTTGAGTGGTTAATATAGGACTCCCGATCTACTGCCGATGATACGAAACACTAGAAGTAAATCAATAGTGTATTTATTTTGAGAAGTATTATAAACAATAATCGTATCTGCATTCTGCAGTCTCCACTATACTTTTCCCACTTGACCTTTTACAATTTTTAAATGAAAATGTCAGTAAGAGTGAGTCGCTCAGATATTGATTTGTTTGTTTGTTTCTAAATAACGATAAATAACAGGCAGCCTAACTAAATTTCAGATGATCAACTCCCTACTATAGGGGGTGAATCTGTCCTGGCTATACAGTATATTGTAAATAATTTTGCCATCTGTGCAGCTTGTTACAGTTGGAAGAAGCAACACAAGGCAGTCACAAGAATGAATGTTAACAAACTGAAGACGCTACACGCTGCCTCAGTATCTCTATCAATCCAACGTTATAGTCTAGAGACCGTCCATATGGTTGTACTATTAGCTTTGGTGGTTTACAAGGCAAGACTGGCAAATACTATAGAGGGTATGCGAAAGTGAATGGCGAATCGAGTGGCAAAGTGAGTTTAACGTTGTTTAACATTGTTTAATGAAATCAAATACAACTTTTCTGTTTGGATGTAGAAAGTGTTTTTTTGCCACTCATTAGGCATTCCTGCATAACGTCCGGGTTTGATGATGATGTCACGCGCATATCCTATACTATAGATCTAGTTCTGTATAATATTATACACTGTATAGAGGGTATACAGTGTATAATATTATACAGAACTAGATCACTGATTCTCTTTTTTTAAAGACAGTATAGGGTATTATTTTGTGTTACCTGCTTCTATTCAAACACAATATTCAAATATCTCTGATCACAGTCCAGCCTGCCAATGAGATATTTCAGAAATGTAATTTCAGTCGGATAACTCACAAATAGATTGAACCAATATTTGGTACACTTCCATAAGTGTGGAAACTGTGGATATAATATTTCATCTTGGCATTCGGCTCTGCTACATTTTTCTCCCTGCTCGGAAACAATTAGACAGCCATCATTAAACATTAAGAGCAGGGAGATAGATATACCCTGCTCCCCGGGACACAGGTCTCCACCAGGGCAGGTCAGGTTGTGGCCTCCTGGTGGCGCTATAATAGGTCAATGTGAAAAGGGTGCTATTTGTTCTTATGCCTTTGGTGACAATTGGATGATTTGAGGCACTTTGTTCCAAAAATGTGTTTTGCAAAAATCCACCTGTTGGTAACGCTATAACAGGCCAATGTGAAAAGGGTGGGATATATTCCTCAGCCTATTAGTCCATTTACCGCTAGCATTAATTCATCCCTCGATCGCGTACTGCCAGGGTTTTATCGCACGTAACACTTACTTTGAAGAGCCAAATATCCGTAATTCCATGTTCCTGTGACAAACTGATGTGTGTGGTTGTCTTCACCGGTTGTTGTTCTCTCGGTCGATGGTGGATAAAGCCGACCGCGAGTATCACAGCGCCTGCTACAGGCCGTTGAAAACGCTTGTCTGGCCCAGAAACTGCCCCCTCAATGTCGTTTCTGAGATACAGGGCTTTTAATGGAAGTGGATGCGCGCGCATCTTCAAAATGGCCGCGACAGTGTGTGTGTTGTGTCCCAGAGTATTGTTTGCGGTAGCAACATCAGCTAACCATCGAAACCGATCAAACAGTGATGAAACAATTAGAACACGAGTAGGAAAGTACTACCTAATTCAGGTCAAACCGGGGGCCCTTGAAATGAAAATGGTTGGAAATCTTCCCTGGCATATCTTTTCAAATGGGGGTCCGTGGCCTAATGAGTATCATTTTGGGGGTCCTTGACGTGAAAAGGTTTGGGAACCAGTGCTGTAGATCAGGGGTTCTCAACCCGTGGGTCGCGACCCCTCGGGGGGTCGCCAAATTATTTTAGGGGGTCCCCAAATTATTTTTTCCCCACGATTTTTCAAAAATAGCAGACCTACAAGCTCGTAGCGCGCCACTCGGTGGCGCGCTATGAGCTTGTAGATCTGCTATTTTTAAATAGCTAAATTATAACAATGCTTAAAACACCAAAAGGGGTTCCCGCCCAAAATGGTTTAAGGTTATTGTAGCAGTCAATTTATATTGGGGGTCGGGAGGGGGCGGGGCAGGGGTCCCGAGACATTGCCAAAGCATTTTCGGGGGTCCCCGGCCAAAAACGTTGAGAACCCCTGCTGTAGATGTTCATAAACGAGAGCACCTGGCACTTATGACTGAGTCATTCTTGTTTTGTATACTATTTAAATAGTTTTGGAGGAATAAATGCTGCTATTATTTGTCCCAAAGTGACTGCAAAAGATTTCTGCTATTTGTTTCCATGTAGACCCCGGGGTAGACCAAGGCACAGTTGGAGGAAACGCATCGACTCACTGGCCTTGGAACGCCTCGGAATCCCCCAGGAGGAAGTCACTAATGTTGCTCTGGAGAGGGAAATCTGGGGGTTCTCTGGTGGAGCTGTTGCCCCCGCGACCCGACTACGGATAAGCGGTTGAACATGGATGGATGGATGGATGATGGATGGATAACGACGAAGTCTGTGATGTGCTTTGGCAATGTATACGTATTGTTTTCTCATGACAATAAAACCCCTTTTAATTGAACTGAATATAATAGATATTTGACAGGTTATTAGACAGTTTCTCTTTTTTGATTGATTGATTGATTGATTGATTGATTGAATACTTCATTAGTCAGACATGCTAAAAGGTCCTGGCCTGGGACTTGTTTGTTTCCATTGTGGTCCTACAGTATGTATTCATCAACAAAGCATATACAAAATTAACACAATAATACATGTCATCAACAAAACGCGTTCATGTGCACAAAGGAGAAAAAGTAAAAAAACGTCTCTCTGATTCTTCCACCATGAAGTAAAGCAAAACGCCCCAAACGGCTCTGATTCTTCCACCATGAAGTAAAGCAAAACGCCCCAAACGGCTCTGATTACAACATTTCATTCTCACCAGCTTCACAGGAAATAAAGAAAGAAAGAAAAAGGAAATAAGAGATCAGTTCAGTGGAGCCGAATACACTTTACAACTTCTGGAGCAAAAAGAAGAAAATGAATACTTTTTTAATTTCTCTGCCTGCAACGAGCCGGCAGCAGCCGGGCCCCAGGACAATGTAGATGGATGATGTTTTAACCCTTTTAGGCCGGAGGACGATTCTACAAAATTATGTCTTCGAAATGAGACAGTTTTCTGAAAAACCTCATGTTTATGTCAGTGGTGCTCTACCTTTTTCACGTCAAGGACCCCCAGAAGTATCTGTATTTGGCCGCCGACCCCCATCTGAAAATATGTAGTTCCAGGGACCCCCCCCAGAATTAAGCAAAGATTTGAGTTAAAAACGTTCGCTCTGACAGAATATATATTCAAGGTTTTGCGCCACGAGTTTTCAAAAATAGCAGATCTACAAGCTCGTAGCACGGCACTCGGTGCCGCGCTACGAGCTTGTAGATCTGCTATTTTTCAATAGCTAAAGTAGAACATGATGCTTAAAACACTAAAAGGGGTTCCCGCCCAAAACCATGGCCGCTTGAGCAGGTCATGGAACACATAATCCTACCAACTTTCAAAATTCAACATTCTTCGAATTATGTTTGGTGAAGCTGATAAAATGATTGGCTGTCCAGGTCTCTTGTGCTTGTAGATCTGCTATTTTTCAACAGCTATAAAGCATAACATAATGCTTAATAAAACACCAAAAAAGGGTGTTCCCGCCCAAAACGGGTTAATGTTAGTGAATGTTATTTCTAGTGAACAGGGAAAACTATAAATTTTTACTTCATTGGCAATGATGGCGCCCCTATGCATAAAAGTGGCGGTGTGGGGGCGCGCATCGTCCCATGAATAATCACTGCCGTCGCCGCAGATGTTGCTTTGCAGGAAAACCAATTCCTCGGATAAGATTCTCGCAAGATTAATTGTCTACAGCTGTTTCATGGCCCGGTGCAATCTTAATACATTTATGATAAGTTTAAAAGCTCACTAGAGACACAAGGCGCTACCCCAGCCTCCCCGTGTGAGGCCATGCAGTTAGAAATAACCCATTCTGACCTGAGATCAGATTAAAAATGTCTTCTACATCCTGACAGTTTTCTGAAAAAGCTATGTTTCTGTCAGTCGTTCTTCGATTTTTCAAAAATAGCAGACCTACAAGCTCATAGCGCGCCACTCGGTGGCGCGCTATGAGCTTGTAGATCTGCTATTTTTCAATAGCTAAAGCATAACATAATGCTAACACCAAAAGGGGTTCCCGCCCAAAATGGGATAAGGGAGGAGGAGGGGTGGGGGGGGGGATCTTTTTTTTTCTTCTTCTTCTTTTTATGCGTACATCTGGATTCATATCCGCTCGTCAGACTCATCATTAGCTTTTATGCAATAGGACCCGGAGAGGGCTGGCCTGGCCGTGCCTCGTCATTATCCCCTTGGAGCCGGGAAGGCAGCTGTGTCAGTTTAGAGATGATTTTTGTGTCTTTCATCAATGGCAGATAAGGCCTATATCTTGCGCCACCCCTTAAGCCTTATCCCTAAACTATTTTAAAAAACCTTTTAAAATAGTTAAAATAGCCGAGCTACAAGCTCACAATGTCTCAATGTAGATCGGGCAAGTTGAACTATTTAAGAAAGTTTTTCAAAATAGTAAAAAATGGCAAATACGTTTAGGGATAAGGGATAAGGGTTGTGCAAGATGGAGCCTCTATACAAGCTCATAGCGCTCTCCAATTTTATTATTTTTTAATCTTTGAATATATACGTTTTAAAAGCAAACTTCTCTTTTTTTTCTAAAGATATTTTTTGGGGGCTTTTTGCCTTTATTGATATATATATACACACAGTATAGCTTGACAGGAAAGGGGGAGAGAGATGCGGGGGGAAGACACACAGCTAAGGTCACGCTATAGGATTACCAGCCTAGGACCCTAGGTTACCAAAAAGGTAACATTTTTAAAACATTTTTAAAATCTTTGCTTCAGGGGGTCACTGAAACAAATGCAAAAACATTGGGGGGTCCCTTGATATGAACACAAGTTTTTCAGAAGAAGTTGTATTTTCTAGAAGGGTCCTCAGGTGGTAATGGGTTATAGTGCAAGGCATGGGTGCAACAGACTGCCGTTATCCTCTTCTCTTCCCTGGCTCACGTCGCTCTGGCATTCTCATTTCTACCCGTCCCTCTTTTTTTTTTTCTCTTATCCTTGAGTGAGAAAATTATTCAAATTTGTGCAAATGAGTTGTTTCCATTTTTCTCCCGCGAGAGTGGAAATTGAAAGTGACCCGCCGTGACCCCCATCTATTACCCCCGCTAAATTGCACTGAATGTGGAAGTCTGGATCGTTCTAATGGTACAGCCCCCCCCCCCCCCGGCCCCACCGCTGCCCCCCCAAACCCACCCACCACCACCCACCACCCCCAGGCCGCCGCTTTGTTAAGCGCCCCCAGATATGACCCCGCCCCGCAACGCGACGCACGTGGCACTAGTTTGGAACAATCGAGGTGTTACGACCCCTCGCTGCAGACTGGGGATGGGTTCATGATGCTACATTCAGATGTTCTCCACACACACACACACACACACACACACACACACACACACACACAGGTGGTCGCGTTCAGCCATTATTACAGCAGCGGAGGTCACACTTCAATCGAGGCCGTTGTTTAAAAGGCCAGTTATGAATACCGCTAAACATTCCATTGATAACCACTTGAACCCTGTACTGTATGTCGTTCAGCGGAGTCCCCCACGGCTCTGTACTGGGACCCCTGCTGTTTGAACCCTGTACTGTATGTCGCTGAGCGGAGTCCCCCACGGCTCTGTACTGGGACCCCTGCTGTTTAAAGTGTCACTGTTGGGCAGCCTAAAAGGGCCTTGCAAACGTGAAGCGAGGAACGCAGGCGTTGTTGCCTGGATGAACGAGAGGTCTGCTACAGGTCTGCTGAAGAGGAGGCGCAACAACGCAAGCGTAAAAAAAAAAGCTAAACAGAATCCAGGTCTGGTGTGTCGCGGGGGGCGTGTGCTCGAAACGAGCACGCGCGCATTTCACGGGACCGCGCTCACGTAAATACGCTTGCGTTGTCGCACCGCGACTTCTTCTCAGAGCAAAAACGCAGGTCTCATTGAAAATGAACTATAGGCGCGTTTTATTGCTCCCCGTTTGCAAGGCCCTTAATACACACACATGCAGACACACACACACACACACATGCAGACACACACACACACACACATGCAGACACACACACACACACACACACATGCAGACACACACACACACACACATGCAGACACACACACACACACACACACATGCAGACACACACACACACACACACACACACACACACACACACACACACACACACATGCAGACACATTGACGACTACACCCAAGTATGTGTAGCTATCTACTTCAACTACAATTTCAAGGACTAGGAGGAGTCCTTTTTATTAAAGAGATGGAGAAAGACATCCTGTTACTGAACACACATGTAGTACTTTAACAGTTTAAACGTTTTTGTAGTTTTTCTTAGTTTTCTGAGCTCAATTGCACCCCAAAAAACCTGAACTTTTTACATCATTAGATTTTCTGTGTTCTGATTTTCCTGTGGACTGTGATGTAAGAGTCCACAAATCCCCATACATGACATAACAATTTGCCAGCAGATGTCACTGTTGAGGGATTTTGCCTTGTTTTCATTGCAGCTCAAAAGGCTTCAGAGCACACAGAGAAAAACCCCGGACCACAGGAAATCCACTGAATGTTCCAAGTTCAGGTTGTGTGGGTGAAATTGAGGTCAAGAAAAACGAAAAAGAAATGAAAATGAATATCATGAAACGTTTAACAAAACAAAAAACGTATATAGGCCTAGTTTTTTATTTCTATATTTTTTATCCCACGATTTTGCAACCCATTTTTTTCCACCCAGTGTCAATAATGTAATCCTGGGTGCGACACTCCCTCTGCCAACCTGTGGGGGCAGCGGACTAACCTCATGCTTCCTTCTATGCATGAGGAGTCCAAGCTGCTTCTTTTCACCTGACAGGGGGGGGGGGGGGGGGGGGGAGTTTCCCCGGCCGGACAAATCGTGTGGAAGGAACACGTTATTCCGACCAGTTCCTTTCCTTTCCATCAGGCGCCCCGGCTGAAAAACGTATATAGTTTTGACCAAAAAAATTACGTATATAGTTTTGACCAAAAAATCTGAATATGCCTCAAAACTCTCCTTAAAGGAGGGTGAGTGATATGTTTTTTTAGTTTTGACCAAAAAACATATCACTCACCCTCACTTTAAGGTGAGTTTTAATCATTCCGTTTTAAAAATGTCCCGACTCTGACAGAGAGGACAAACGTTTGTGTGAGGATGTCATTTAACCCTCTCCGCTCCGCCATTGTGTGCTTTTCATCTCCCATGCCCAAGCTGCTCACTTAATAGCACAGCGCAGAACGATACTAGCTGTCAATAGATTGTGTGCATCCATTATTTATAGGTGAATCCTCAGAGCCAGCCAACAATGAGTTCCCTGGCTGGGACCCTCCCCTCCCATTACCCAACGGATCTACCAGACCACGCAGGCATAACCCATTCAGACCCCAGGACCATTCTGAGAAAATGATTCTTCTAAATCCTAAAGACTTTTCTGATGTTTCTATGTCAGTTGGTGCTCAACCTTTTTCATGTCAAGGACCCCCAGAATTATCTGTATTTGGCCGCCGTCGACCCCCCATCTGAAAATATGTTGTTCCTTCCAGGGACCCCCCCAGCCAGAAGAAAAGATTTGAGTTAAAAACGTTCACTCTCACGATTCTACAAATTCCTTCTAAATCCTGACAGTTTTCTGAACAATCCACGTTCATTTTCATGTCAAGGACCCCCAAAAATATATGTATTTGGCCGCCGACACCCATCTGAAAATATGTTGTTCCAGGGACTCAAGTTAAAAAATGTTCGCTCTGAAAGAATATATATTCAAAGATTTACGCCACATTTTCAAGATTTTTCAAAAAATAGCAGATCTACAAGTTCATAGCGCGGCACTCGGTGCCGCGCTATGAACTTGTAGATCGGCTATTCTTTTCAACAGCTAAAGCATAACATATTGCTTTAAAGCACCCAAAAGGGGTTCCCGCCCAGAATGGGATAATATTCCAGACAATCCTCCAGGTCCACTCTGCCTCCCCACAGCAACACAGTCATTTATATTTATATAAAAAAATATATACATTTAACATTATTGATCTGAAAGCCGGATTAATTTACTGCATGCTTTAGTGGCGTCGATAGCGGTAGTCTATGGCGGTGCTTTACTAGCATGAATGTAGAGCTATATGATGATAGCGGTAGTCTATGGCGGTGCTTTACTAGCATGAATGCAGAGCTATATGATGATAGCGGTAGTCTATGGCGGTGCTTTACTAGCATGAATGTAGAGCTATATGATGATAGCGGTAGTCTATGGCGGTGCTTTACTAGCATGAATGTAGAGCTATATGACGATAGCGGTAGTCTATGGCGGTGCTTTACTAGCATGAATGTAGAGCTATATGATGATAGCGGTAGTCTATGGCGGTGCTTTACTAGCATGAACGCAGAGCTATATGATGATAGCGGTAGTCTATGGAGGTGCTTTACTAGCATGAACGCAGAGCTATATGATGATAGCGGTAGTCTATGGCGGTGCTTTACTAGCATGAATGTAGAGCTATATGATGATAGCGGTAGTCTATGGCGGTGCTTTACTAGCATGAATGTAGAGCTATATGATGATAGCGGTAGTCTATGGCGGTGCTTTACTAGCATGAATACAGAGCTATATGATGATAGCGGTAGTCTATGGCGTTGCTTTACTAGCATGAATACAGAGCTATATGATGATAGCGGTAGTCTATGGCGGTGCTTTACTAGCATGAATGCAGAGCTATATGACGATAGCGGTAGTCTATGGAGGTGCTTTACTAGCATGAATGCAGAGCTATGTGATGATAGCGGTAGTCTATGGCGGTGCTTTACTAGCATGAATGCAGAGCTATGTGATGATAGCGGTAGTCTATGGTGGTGCTTTACTAGCATGAATGTAGAGCTATATGATGATAGCGGTAGTCTATGGCGGTGCTTTACTAGCATGAATGCAGAGCTATGTGATGATAGCGGTAGTCTATGGCGGTGCTTTACTAGCATGAACGTAGAGCTATATGATGATAGCGGTAGTCTATGGCGGTGCTTTACTAGCATGAACACAGAGCTATATGATGATAGCGGTAGTCTATGGCGGTGCTTTACTAGCATGAACGCAGAGCTATATGATGATAGCGGTAGTCTATGGCGGTGCTTTACTAGCATGAATGCAGAGCTATATGATGATAGCGGTAGTCTATGGCGGTGCTTTACTAGCATGAATGTAGAGCTATATGATGATAGCGGTAGTCTATGGCGGTGCTTTACTAGCATGAATGTAGAGCTATATGATGATAGCGGTAGTCTATGGCGGTGCTTTACTAGCATGAACGCAGAGCTATATGAAATGAAATGCAGTTTAAACAAAATCATCTCTTGACTTTATACCCTTTAATGTATATACTGTAAACTAATGAATGATTTACACTGACAGCTGCTACTCAAACAAGCAGGTTTGTCACTTCGAAATATTTGGACGGACGGACGGACGGACGGACGGACGGACGGACGGACGGGCGGGCGGACGGACGGACGGACATACGTGTATTTGCGGATATCGTCTCTGTTGGGTGCAGGGGAAACCTCACATGTCCAAAACCATTTTGTTTAATTTAATGTTTGCGTAAGACGGAAATCTACACTATAGCTGAATATAGGATTTAGATTTTTGATTTGATTTTTATTTGGATCTCTTTTAGCCTTTCGGCTAATCTTCCAAGAGTCCAGAAATAAATAAAACATTACAGAATACATTATATTACATTACAAAATAGTACATTGTATTTCAAAAATACATTTCAGATACCTTATCCTCAACTCATACAACCGCACACATTCACGCACACACAGGCACAGAATATGCCTGCCCACAGACAGATACAGTTCATTCACCTATCTATAGTGGACTATGCATGGCAGGATCGCCCTCTTCCCTGAGCCAGCTGAAAACCTGACCGCATACCAACACAGAAACTAGAACTAAAAGAAAAAAACAAAGCTAAACAGAAATCACAACATAATAGGAGGGGCTCGAAAGCGCGACCTCAAAAACACAAAAAGGTTAGATTAGGGGGATCAGAGTATCGACGACCACGTTATGCTCCTCTCATCAATAAGACACCGACCGCAGCAACAGAGCAGCTAATATCAGTCGCATGGTCGCAGCTTATATTAAGTAAAAAAAGCACAACAACAACAACAACAGCCTGCCTGCCACGCCACGGGCCCGGTCCGTGCATGAGACGTGAAGAGTTCCATTAGACGCAGATACTTGACAGGCCCCCACATTACTGCTGTGGAGAGAGGAGATGATGTTTAACACATTTAGTCCTGCTGAGGTGATACAAAATGTCTTCCGAATCCTGACAGTTTTCTGTTTCTCTATGGCAGTGGTGCTCAAACATGTTCATGTCAAGGAAGGACCCCCAAAAATGTAATGTATATTTGGCCACCGGCCCCCCACATCTGAAAAGATGTTGTTTTCAGGGACCTCCCATGCAGATGCAAAGATATGAGTTTAAAACATTCTCTGTGAAAGAATATATATTCAATGATTTGCGCCACATTGTCATGATTCTTTTTTTTAAATGGCAGATCTACTGTACAATAGATCTGGCATTTTTCCAACAGCTAAAGTTTAAAATAATGGTTAAAAGTCATATAAGGTGACCGTGACACAGATGCGTTCCCGTCCAGAATGGGTTAAACCTGAACTTGTATTGTTCAACGTGACATGCTCAATTTATCATTAGTCACGATGGAAGAGAACGGATGAGTACACTTTCAATTTAGTTCCATTGCTTTCTTCATTCATCACGTTCCCCATCCTCACCATCCATCATCCCCCCCCCCCCGCCCCCTCCATCCCCTCCACCCCCCCCCCCCCCCCACACGCCCAGCTTCAGATTCATACAAAAACACACTTTCATAAGTTAAATGCAATTAATCTTCGAGGCCTGAGATAATTTCGTATTAATGAACCAATGCGTTTATTTGATTATTCATTTGATGGACTAGAGATCAACGCAGTATGTCTTCCACTCCGCTGAGATTCACAGGGCAGATTTCTGTCGCCCATTAAGCATGAAAAGTGAGACGTTTTTATTTTTCCGGTTTTGTTGTGTTGTTATGTATCGGCTACATTTCCAAAGAGTGCTCCGTTAGCAACACTACAAACTATAGGGATGTCCGGATCACGATTTTTTTGTTTTTGCTCCCGATCCCATTCCGATCATTTGATATTGAGTATCTGCCGATATCGATATTTTTTCCGATCCGATGTTACATTTCTTATTGAACACTTATCGCAAATAGCTACTATATCAAAAATACACAGACAATATCCAGTCTAATATCATGATATGGATATAATATTCATACCAGGGTTGTCCCCTCAAAACTACCCGTTAAAACCGGGAACGCATCCGTGTCATTTTAGAGCTCCGCGTTGGCAATTCAAAAAGAGCAGATCTACAAGCTCACAGCGAACCGCTTCGTGCCACGAGCCTGTACTGTACTGTACTGAACACATCAGCGATGTTTTGAACCCTTTCAACAGATCTTCAAAGTATGAGAACCGATTTAGAAGGCCTTTGTAGAATCGGCCTCAATGGATTTAAAATCTTAAGTGCTTTGCCAGTTAGGGGGGGGGGGGGGCACTTACAATACCCTCATAGCAAACCAGTGGGGCCGCCACGGGCTAGCACCACAGGTTGAGAAACACTGGATCCACACACACACACACACACACACACACACACACACACACACACACACACACACGTCGAGACGTCTTCATATAGAGACAACAAGTCCTTAGAAATGGGGGGGGGGGGGTGAGCTGCGTTCATATACACAGATAGACAGACACGAGAAAACGGAGAGGCGAGACCTGGCAAAGAAAAGCAATCAGCGACAGGAAGATGCCGGGATCAGCCGGGGGCCAGGCGCCGCCCCGCCCCACGCCGCCCCGCCACCGCGCCACCAACGGCTCCGCGGGAATCAAGGTGGGATTCTGCCACTCTGTCAATAACCCATTCTGGGCGGGAACCACCTTTTGGTGTTTTAAGCATTATGTTATACTTTAGCTATTGAAAAACAGCAGATCTACAAGCTCATAGCGCGGCACCGAGTGCCGCGCTACGAGCTTGTAGATCTGCTATTTTTGTTTTTTAATCATGAAAATGTGCACTGAAATCTTTGAATATATATATATTCTTTCAGAGTGAGTTTTTAACTCAAATCTTTGCTTCTGGGAGGGTCCCTGGAACAACATATTTTCAGATGGGGGGGGGGGGTCGGTGGCCAATGTCATATATATATATATTTGGGGTCCTTGACATGAATGTTTGAGAACGACTGACACATAGAAACATGTTTTTTTTTCCAGAAAACTGTCAGGATTTAGAAGACATTTTTTTCTAATTTCGACGTCAGGCCTAAACGGGATAAAGGCAAGAAATACCTTCTGAGGCACAGGCCACCAGGGGTGAAGTGTGGTCTGCAATTACACCATATCCCATTCTGGACGGGAAACCCCGTTTGGTGTTTTAAAGCATTATGTTATACTTTAGCTATTGAAAAATAGCAGATCTACAAGCTCATAGCGCGGCACCGAGTGCCGCGCTACGAGCTTGTAGATCTGCTATTTTTGAAAAATCGTGAAAAATGTGGCACAAATCTTTGAATATATATTCTTTCAGAGCGAACATTTTTACCTCAAATCTTTGCGTCCCTGCATGGAACTACATATTTTCAGATGGGGGTCGGCGGCCAATTACATATATTTTTGGGGTTCCTTGACATGAAAATGTTTGAGAACGACATGAGGTTTTTTCAGAAAACTGTCAGGATTTAGAAGACTTTTATAGAATCGTCCTCGGGGTCTAAACGGGATATTCATGGACCTCGAGCCAAGGACATTTTTTCATACAGCTCCCCCACTTTACTGTCTCTCTGTTGCTCAGCGGAGAAGAAGAAAAAACACGACTTCAAAATGTCTCGGGCGGCGGGAGGTCAGTCAGTAATAGATACCTGTAGTCGTGTGTCGCATAAGACAGATGGGGAGGAATTTTTGGGGTTGTTTCGAGACGACGACACCCATCCTGATTTTTGGAGGGTCGGACTCCGTCCCGAGCTCATTAGATCCGGGGAAAGCATCTGAAGTCGTTTTAGATTTCTTTGGATGTTCAAAAATAGCAGATCTACAAGCTCATAGCGTGGCACTTTGTGCCACGCTATGAGCTTGTAGATCTGCTATTTCTTTTGAGAATTCATGAAAATTGGTGCAAATCTTTGAATATGTGTACTTTCACAGTGAACATGTTTAACTCAAATATTTTGCGTCTGGCCATATGCATATAATGTTGGGGGTCCTTGACATGAAAAGGTCTGAGCACCACTATTATAGCAGCAACATTAGGGTTTTCAGAAAACTGGATTTGGAAGACATTTGTAGAATCGGCCTCAGGTATCAATGGGTTCCACCAGTGATTCTCAACCCGTTCCAAATAACAGTATAGCAAAACAGTAAAGAATCATAATTTTGTTAATATAAAACAAACCCCAGCCAAAAACGTTGAGAAGCCCTGCTATAGAGCACCCATTATCCATGTTTTGACCCAATATTTTGTAAAAGATTTTTTTTTTAAAAAGTAGTAATTTCACTTAATTGAACTTAAGCCATGTTCAAAGATTTCCAATCTATAAGACATCGGTCGTGAGCTTGTAGATCAGATTTATTTTTATGTTGTATTTATGTATGTTAATTAGAAATATAGCACGTTATGTAGACAGATGCCTTCAATGATCCTTTAGTGTCTATATTAGTTTCAATGTTACAGATTATGTATTTTCTTTGATATTATACTGTTTAAACTGATGATAGTTTATAGGTTTACCTACAGTATGATCCTAGATTACTATTTCTATGAATTTGCTGTTATTACCTCGTGTTTACTGTAAATCACTCTGCTAAAGTGTCTGCTAAATGTCATATTATACAACGACATGCAAAACAAAATAGGGTTGAAATTAGGTGCATTCAGGACGGGAACCCCTGTTGGTGTTTTAAAGCATTATGTTATACTTTAGCCGTTGAAAAATAGCAGATCTACAAGCTCGTAGCGCGGCACCGAGTGCCACACTACGAGCTTGTAGATCTGCTATTTTTTTTTAAATCGTGTAAATGTGGCACAAATCTTTGAATATATATATTCTTTCCCAGTGAACGATTTTTACTCAAATCTTTGCTTCTGGGGGGGGGGGGGGGGGTCCCTGAAACAACATATTTTCAGATGGGGGTCGGCGGCCAATTGCATATCATTTTTGGAGTTCCTTGACATGAAAAAGTTTGAGAACCACTGACACAGAAACGTGTTTTTTTTTTAGTTAACTGTCATGATTTAGAAGACATTTGTAGAATCTGGTCTCAGGGTTAAATGGGTTAAAAGATCGACACACATCGGCTGCATACTTTCCAACACCGACGACATCGATAATCGACTAATAATAACGATATCTGGGTTGGCCTTCGAATGTAGATGAAGATGGAGAGCCCAAAAAGGTGCTGATGCTTCATCAATGGTTTCTTCTCTATCTAAAAACTCCATAAAAGAGCATAATTATTTCCTAAACTAAATAAACTTGAATTTAACCGCGGATCAATCAGCACGCTCTACTTGAAGAACTTCCAACTCAATTGTAGCTCAATCAAAAACAGGAAAAAAAAGAAAAAGAGGAAGAAAAAAAAAATCAATTCTGAGCAATTATAGCCTCTTTCATTAGTGTATGCAAATGAGGGCGATTGCTTTGATAGAATTGGTCTTTTATTTCCCCCTTCTGGCCGCAAATATACACAATATTACCCTGTCTGTGAATATACACATACACAATATTACCCTGTCTGTGAATATACACAATATTACTCTGTCTGTGAATATACACATACACAATATTACCCTGTCTGTGAATATACACAATATTACTCTGTCTGTGAATATACACATACACAATATTACCCAGTCTGTGAATATACACATACACAATATGACCCAGTCTGTCTGTCTGTCTGTCTGTCTGTCTCTCTTCTCTGAATATACACATACACAATATTACCCAGTCTGTCTGTCTGTCTGTCTCTCTTCTCTGAATATACACATACACAATATTACCCAGTCTGTCTGTCTGTCTGTCTCTCTTCTCTGAATATACACATACACAATATTACCCAGTCTGTGAATATACACATACACAATATTACCCAGTCTGTGAATATACACACACAATATTACCCTGTCTGTGAATATACACAGACACAATATTACCCAGTCTGTGAATATACACAATATTACCCTGTCTGTCTCTCTTCTCTGAATATACACATACACAATATTACCTCTCTGTGAATATAGTTTATACACATACACAATATTACCCTGTCTGTGAATATAGTTTATACACATACACAATATTACCCTGTCTGTGAATATACACATACACAATATTACCTCCGTCTGTGAATATACACATACACAATATTACCTCTGTCTGAATATACACATACACAATATTACCCTGTCTGTGAATATACACATACACAATATTACCTCGGTCTGTGAATATACACATACACAATATTACCCAGTCTGTGAATATACACATACACAATATTACCTCAGTCTGTGAATATACACATACACAATATTACCCTGTCTGTGAATATACACATACACAATATTACCCAGTCTGTGAATATACACATACACAATATTACCCAGTCTGTGAATATACACATACACAATATTACCCAGTCTGTGAATATACACATACACAATATTACCTCAGTCTGTGAATATACACATACACAATATTACCCTGTCTGTGAATATACACATACACAATATTACCCAGTCTGTGAATATACACATACACAATATTACCCAGTCTGTGAATATACACATACACAATATTACCTCGGTCTGTGAATATACACATACACAATATTACCCTGTCTGTCTGTCTGTCTGTCTGTCTGTCTCTCTTCTCTGAATATACACATACACAATATTACCTGTCTGTCTGTCTGTCTGTCTGTCTCTCTTCTCTGAATATACACATACACAATATTACCTCTGTCTGTCTCTCTTCTCTGAATATACACATACACAATATTACCCTGTCTGTCTGTCTTCTCTGAATATACACGTACACAATATTACCTCTGTCTGTCTGTCTGTCTGTCTGTCTCTCTTCTCTGAATATACACAATATTACCCAGTCTGTATGTCTGTCTGTCTCTCTTCTCTGAATATACACAATATTACCCTGCAGTCTGTCTGTCTCTCTTCTCTGAATAGATATATTCAGAGATAGATATGTTCTAGTTATAGTTTATATGTATAGTGTCATTATATAGATATGTTCTAGTCACGTTCTTAGCTTACGCATGTTTCGCGATAAATGCATTTTACATGTGATGTATTCCCATGCTTTTTGTTCTTGCTTAATGTAAGTCGCTCTGGATTAAGAGCGTCTGCTAAATGCCTAAATTGTAAATTGTAAATTGAATATACACAATATTACCCTGCAGTCCGTCTGTCTCTCTTCTCTGAATATACACAATATTACCCAGTCTGTCGGTCTCTCTCTTCTCTGCTGGCAAATCCTTATGTCATATACGGTGCTATCCTCTTAGATAGCACTTTACGTAGACTTAGATACCATTTTATACAGACTTATAGCATGTTATGTATAGACAGCACTAGAATTGCATGGTATGTAGTCATAGCACTTTATAGTATATATGTATAGCATGTATAGTTTATATGTATAGTTTCATTATATAGATATTCCACTGTTATGTTCTTAGTTTAC
This sequence comes from Electrona antarctica, assembly GCF_951216825.1. NCBI lineage: Eukaryota > Metazoa > Chordata > Actinopteri > Myctophiformes > Myctophidae > Electrona > Electrona antarctica. The sequence goes on along the minus strand of NC_136797.1, from coordinate 5,927,465 downwards.
ACATGTTTCATGATAACTACTTTTTATGTATGTGATGTGATTGCCATGCTTTTTGTTCTTGCTTAATGTAAATCGCTCTGGATTAATCTGATAAATGCCTAAATTGTATGGGATTTGTGGACTCTTTACATCACAGTCCACAGGAGAATCAGAGCACTTGTTTGAGCCAGAAAACCCCAGAAAATCTACCGAATGTATAAAAGTTCAGGTTTTGTTGGGTGCAATTGAGCTCAGAAAACCTATAAGAAAAATAAATATATATTTTTTAATGTAGCAATCCCTTTAATTAATGCCATAATTGATCATACTACAGCATCACACGAAATCATCCAGAGTAGCAGAGCACACACACACACACACACCCTTGAGCTTGTAGATCTGATATTTTTCAATAGCTAAAGCATAGCATAATGCTAACACCAAAAGGGGTTCCCGCCCAAACTGGGTTAAAATGGCATTATGCTCCAACTCAGTGGTCCTCCAGGAGGTTCCATGGGTGGTCCTCCAGGAGGTTCCATGGGTGGTCCCCATTCAGCTAAATGACGGAGAGAGTTGGCAACCAAATGGACCCCTTGTATATCTTTAACTGTTGAGTGTAAAATGAAACCAAATGGACCCGTACGGGGTCCATTTGGTTTCATTTCACGCTCTAAAGAGTTAAATTATTGTTAAACATCTACATTACTTAATGAATTTACAAGAAGTCTTACACAATTAGATAATGTAGAAGAATTGTTATTTTGATCAACGTTTGCCTGTTATCTCTCCTAATCAATACAGCATGGAATTACAAAAACGTATATCCTAAGTATTCTCGGTATGCGAGGCTAAATGTAATCAACTGGTGGTTCCGTGGCTCAAATGCTGAATAAATAATGGGCCTTGATATGAAACGGGTTGAAAACCACAGCTAACTAATGGCAGGTCATTTTCTTTTTTTTTGTCTTTTCTTCATTTCCCCCCTCGCGACTTGTTCAAACCCGGCTCTGCCGTTCCCAGCAAGCAGCAACGCGTCATTTAACCCCATTTTGACGGAGATCGATTCTAAAAAAAAATGTCTTCTAAATCCTAACAGTTTCTGAACAACCTATGTTTCTATGTCAGTGGTGATCAACCTTTTTCATGTTTTTTATCTGTATTTGGCCCGCCGACCCCCCCATCTGAAAATATGTAGTTCCAGGGATCCCCCAGAAGCAAATATTTGAGTAAAAAAAAACGTTTGCTCTGAAAGAATATATATTCAAAGATTTGAGGCAGTTTCACAATAAAAAAAAAAATAGCAGACCTACAAGCTCGTAGCGCGCCACTCGGTGCCGCGCTATGAGCTTGTAGATCTGCTATTTTTCAATAGCTAAAGTATAACATAACGCTTAAAACACCAAAAGGGGTTCCCGTTCAGAATAGGTTAAAATGATGTCCTCCATGAACTAACATTCTCTGCCTGCAAACAAATGATTCGATTTGGTAGAATAATATTCATATTTAGTGAGTGTACCTGCATTGCATTTGTATGGATCACACTCTGGTAGCATAAAGATAAAGAATAAAAAAGTGAAATTGAGCTTAATCTAATCAACATGTTTGAGTATAGTATGGAGTCTGCATTATTCGGCTGGACCTCCGGGGTGGGGGGGAGAGGGGGGGGAGGGGTAGCAAAGGGGTCAACGGCATGCCTTTTATGATGTCCCTTCCAAATCTATCTGAATCACTTTAACCCATTCAGGACGGGGAAACGCCATCTGTGTGACGCTTTTTATAACGTTTAACCACTTTAACCAGTTATTTTAAACTCTATAGCTGTTAGAAAAAAAAAAAGCAGATCGACAAGCTCGTAGCGCGGCACTCGGTACCGCGCTACGAGCTTATAGATCTGCTATTTTTTATTTTTTTAATTGTGAAAATGTTGACGCAAATCTTTGAATATATAATATATTCTTTCACAGTGAACGTTGTTTAAGTTGTAGCTTTGCTTCTGGGGGGGGGGGGGACCTGGAACAACATATTTTCAGATGCGGGGGGGGGGGGGGGGGGGTTTGAGAAAATAGTTTGAGAAACATAAGGGTTTTTCAGAAAACAGTCATGATTTTAGAAGACATTTTGTATAGAATCTGAGTCTCCAGTCCTAGACGGTTAACCCATTCCAGGCGGGAACCCATTTTGGTGTTTTAAACATTGTTATAATTTAGCTATTGAAAAATAGCAGATCTACAAGCTCATAGCGCGCCACCGAGTGGCGCGCTATGAGCTTGTAGATCTGCTATTTTTGAAAAATCTTTGAATAAATATTCTTTCAGAAGACTTTTTATTTATTCCGACGTCGGTCCTAAACGGGTTAAATTGGATCCTAGTCCTAGACGGGTTAAATCCTAGTCCTAGACGGGTTGGATCCTAGTCCTAGTCCTAAACGGGTTAAATTGGATCTAAAAGATGTGGGGACACATACATCACACACGGCCGGTGGTGTGGCGGTCCACCAACCCCCCCCACCCCACAATCCCACCTCCCAGAAATAAGGTTATAAAATGGGCTTTGGATCCCATTAATAATTCATAATCTTGTTAAGGAAAGAACAAACATTTCTCTCGTTCGAGCGATTCCAGTTTGCAAGGATTTGTTGCTTGTGTTATTAAAGGAGGGGGTACTTGAATTGGTCTGGGATCTCCACTCGTGTGTGTGTGTGTGTGTGTGTGTGTGTGTGTGTGACACACAGACAGACAGAGGCTGCAAATTGTTGATGCTTTCTCGCGCCGCCGAGCCCCCGGAAAATAGCCGATCTACAAGCTCACGGCGTTGTGCGGTCGCAGCGCGTCGTGAGCTTGTAGATCAGCTATACGCGTCGGCCGTATAAGGCTACTAGAAGAGTCTTAAGCCCGGGCTTAAGCTGGGCTGTGTGTGTAAGAATAACTCAAAGGCTATTTCACAGTCTTCTGCTTTTCTTTATTAAAGCGGTCGTCACAGTAAACATGTGGAGGGATTTCCATTTGACACACGACCGTGCCCGACTGTTCCCTCACTTCAACATCTCTCTCTCTCTCTCTCCTCCACTAGGCCCGTGCATGCATCTCTCTGCTTCTTACAACAACAAAACAAACAGGAATCTTAAAGACTCGAGGAGGAGGACACTGCCCTCCTGGAGGAGGAGGACACTGCCCTCCTCGAGGAGGAGGAGGGGGACACTGCCCTCCTCGAGGAGGGGGACACTGCCCTCCTCTCGAGGAGGGGGACACTGCCCTCCTCTCGAGGAGGAGGACACTGCCCTCCTCTCGAGGAGGGGGACACTGCCCTCCTGGAGGAGGGGGACACTGCCCTCCTCGAGGGGGGGGGACACTGCCCTCCTCGAGGGGGGGGACACTGCCCTCCTCGAGGAGGGGGACACTGCCCTCCTCAAACTGTAACCATTTAGTTTATATTTTATAACCCATTTAGACTCGAGGTCGCGCTTACAGCTTTTAACCACTTGATCGAACCATTATTTTAAACCTTAGCTGTTGAAAAATAGCATATCTACAAGCTCATAGCGCGGCACCGAGTGCAGTGCTATGAGCTTGTAGATCGGCTATCTGTGAAAATGTGTGAAAATCTTTGAATATATATTCTTTCACAGCGAACGTTTTAACTCAAATCTTTGCTTCTGGAGGGCAACATATTTTGAGATGGGGTTCTGCGGCCAAATACATATCATGCTGGGGGTCCTTGACATGCTGGGGGTCCTTGACATGATTAACTTTGAGAACCACCGACAGAAACAGTCGTTTTTCAGAAAACTGTTCTCAGGTCGAAATGGGTTAATAATGTCATGACATCATTTCCATCAGATGTTATTAATAATCAAACGTACAGTAACAGTTTTATCCTACATACAATAATGTAAAAGGCAAAATACAGCATAATATCTGGTGGCTATTATGGAATAAATATGCACTGTGTTGCGGCACAGTTAAGTTGGTCTGTAATCAAAGTGTATATAGCAGTGGTTTTCAACCAGTGGTCCGGGGACTACCCACCCACCAGTGGTCCGGGGACCGACAACCCACCCACCAGTGGTCCGGGGACCACCCACCCACCAGTGGTCCGGGGACCGACAACCCACCCACCAGTGGTCCGGGGACCACCCACCCACCAGTGGTCCTTGAGAGAGGGTGTTCCCGGTGGTCCCCCTAGTTAAATGATGGAGAGTTGGTAACCAAATGGACCCTGATAGCTCTTTAACGCCAAATGGACCGTGCACTCTCAAGATAGACACATTATTGTTTAAACATCTGCATTACTCAATTCCTTAATTCACAAGAAGTCTTACACAATTAGAGAATGTAGAAGAATTGTACTTTTTGATCAACGTTTTGCCTGTTATCTCTCCTAATGGTACCAACATCAATACAGCATGGAGTTGTTGGACAAAATGTTATCCAACGACAATACAAATATTTTTTAGTTTTGGGTCCGAGAGGCTAAATGTCATCAAATGGTGGTTCCGTGGCTCAAACGATGAATAAATAATGGACCTCGATATGAAAAAGGTTGAAAACCTCTGCTGTATAGCATTAATACTGTATATATTGTGCAGTATAAGACCATGTAATGCATAATTATCTGGGTTTGAAGATATATTAAAACGACTATATACAGTGAGGTCAAGATTGTAGCGTTCACTAAATTTTACTACAATTACAGATTCATATACGTATAAAAAGCAGTTCAATATATAAATTTGGGTCACAATTATTGAATATTTATATAAACCTTAATGGGTGTCATATCACTGATATAATTATGATAATTAAAAAATAGCAAATATCTGTATTATTAACCACATACTGTATGATATAGTCAGTCAAACATCATCATTGTCGGTCAAACACATTTCAAACATTGTACATTAACACTGTTCATAACACATACATTTGTTTCATGGATTTGGTGAATGTGAGTGTATTGTCATTATCATTATTATTTATTAATTATAATTATTATTATTACTATTATTAATAATAATACTGCTACAATACTACTATGGTCTTGTTAGAATGTTGTCAAACACTGCCTCCCGGTGGTCAAAATAGGTCCCTACGCCAACAGAAGAACACTGGAATGACCAAAACCCTTCAAATAACATTTCAGAAAAAGGAAAAAAAGAAAGAAAGGCACAAACTGAACGTGACATATGAAACGTAGGGCTCTAGATATGGTTCACACCATGACTGTTGTTGTTTTTAGTCATAGAGAACACCTTGAATACCAGTTCAAACAAATAATGAATAGAACATGTATGACATCAAAGAGAAACGGCCTCATAAAGTTGTTGGACCAGCACGCATTTTTTCCTTTTGATTTTGTAACCGAAAAATGTGTCCTTCACCAACGAGAGAACGTTGATGGGCATGGCATTCACATTTTGCACTAGAAAATGTATATGATTCCAGTAGCATGACAAAGGAGTACAAGAACACTCGCCCCCTGGCCCCAAAGCACGCTCGTCCCTGGACCCAAAACAGGCCGATCGCCCCAGGTCTAATCCGATAACCTCGGAACCACCAGGTATTCCTAAATTATGCCTACACTCGCTCCATAAGAACCCGGCTTGATAAGGCTGGTGTCATAGAGTACCGTTGTGCCTGGGAGCTCCATGTTGCTGTAGAGCTGGTGTCATCGGTTCTGGTATTCCACAGGGCTCGATTCTTGGTCCTCTGTTATTCTCCCTGTACATACTGCCATTGGGAGAACTCATTACCAATCACGGAGTCAATTTTCATTTCTATGCTGATGATACCCAACCATATCTTTCTGTAGCTCCAGATGATCCCTGTGCCTTAGACCCGCTGTTGACCTGTCTGTCTAGCATCAAATGCTGGATGAGTGAGAACTTTCTCAAGCTAAATGAGGATAAGACAGAAGTTCTCATAATCGGTTCTAGTGAGCAGAAAGAATCGATAAAAAGCAGACTTGGCAACCTGACTGTAGAAAGTAACAGTACAGTAAAGAAGGATCATTATTGATTCTGAACTGAATTTTAATTCACACATTAATCATGTTGCCTTTTTTCATCTTAGAAATATTGCACGAATCAGAGCCTATTTGTCACTGGACGATGCAAAAACGCTAATCCACGCCTTTGTTTTTTCTCGGCTTGATTACTGCAATGCACTTTTTTCTGGATTGCCTAAGAAATCAACTGACAGATTACAACTTGTCCAAAATGCAGCAGCCAGAGTCTTAACTAGAACTAAGATGAGAGAACATATTACTCCAGTCTTGGCCTCATTGCACTGGCTTCCGGTTGTTTTTAGGATTGATTTTAAAATTATTTTACTTGTTTATAAAGCTCTCAATGGCCTGCCGAAATATGTCCCAAACCGCCCCCTAAGGTCTTCCACTGCTGGCCTGCTCGCTTTGCCTAAAAAAATGGCAACTAAAAGATACGGGGAAGCAGCTTTTTGCTTCTACGGGCCGACGGCGTGGAACAAACTCCCACTGTACCTTCGACAGGCAGCCTCTGTAGACATTTTTAAAGCTCAGCTCAAGACCCACTTCTACACCCTTGCTTTTAATTGATTTATTTGTCTTTTAAAAAAAATGTTATTCATGTCCTCACTGTATTGTTTATGCCCTGCCTTTCTTTTCTTTTTTGTGTAAAGCACTTTGAGCTGCATTTCATGTCATGAAAGGTGCTATACAAATAAAGTTTTATTATTATAATAGGGTACCGTTGTGCCTGGGAGCTCCCACCATGTTGCTATAGAGCTTCTGCTGCTCCTGTTTCATCGACTCCTTCACCTTCTCCCGCTTCAGTCCTCCATCCCTGCACAGAACCAACCACATGGAATAAAGCTAAATAACAGGCCAATGTGAAAACGGTGGGATATATTCCTCAGCCTAGTAGGAAAGTCTGTGAAAGATGTCACAAAACGGGCCAATCCTGCAAACTTTGAAAGCCAATGTTAGCCAATTAGGGTGGAATCTGAAATATCGGAAAGGTCTTGAACAATTTTTTTTTCAAAAGTCGGCCTCTTGGTGGCGCTATAACAGGCCGTTCTAGAAAGTTTGGGGCAGAGGTTCATCGTTGGCATCCAGGGAGTGTGTGCAAAATTTGGCATCTACCGGGTTAACGGTGCCGGAGATTAGCTGTTCACAGACGGACACACGCACACACACACACACACACACACACACACACGAGGAGTGCAAAACATACTCTCTCCCCATGCCTTCGGCCTGGTGGAGACAATAAATACAATCTCAAGACTTAATTTAGATCGACCAGCTGAAGAAATCGTGACATTTCTGAGACCATTCATGTTTCAGAAAAAAAGAAAAGTGGCGAAGAAGTTAATTTTGACAGGACATTTTGATGTCGTTTTAGTCCTAGTCTTTTGTGTACAATTCCATTTATAGTTTGTCATATTTTAGTCATCTGAAATGTTGATTTTAGTTGATTAGCACGCTGTGATGGCGTTGTAATGCCCAATTTATAACTTACACACTATATACTACTCGGGGCAGACACTCTCACATAAAAATACCATTTAATAGTGTTTAGGGCCCAGGCGGTGGCGTAACCGTCTGGGCACCCGACTGGTAATCCAGTCGCAGTGTGCCGCGGGTTCGACTCCCGAGCCCGACACGGCCTTTACTGCATGTCTTCCCCCATCTCTCTCCCGTTTCCTGTCAGCCTACTGTCTGTCCCTTCAAAAACCAATAAAAGGCGTAAGCCGCAAAAAAAACATCTTAAAAAAAAATAGTGTTTAGGTACGTTGTCTGGTTATTGGAGTGGTTATTGTGAAAAATATACCAGTGAAAGATTATATCAAAAACACCTTTTTGTTCATTTGTTTTACTATTTAATGGTTCATTACCAAGCCAGGTCCAGCAGCCCTCCCCGGCGAGCGATGACAGACTTCACTCTGTTGGCAAAAAGGGCTGCATCCTCCCCATCCTATGAACACAATGAGAAGGAATTACTCAAAGGCAGTATGTTTAAAGGTTTCATGACATACATTTTCATTTATTTTAGGTTGTATGACTTCAATTACACCCACACAACCTGAACTTTTAACATTCAGTGGGTTTTCTGTGGTCTGGGGGTTTCTCTGTGTGTTCTGAAGCCTTTTGAGCTGCAATGAAAGACGGATGGGCTAACTGGGACTAACTGGGCTGACGTACCCGTCTCCTAATTGGAGGGAGGTACCACACCTTGACCACTAACTGGGCCTACGTACCCGTCTCCTCATTGGAGGGAGGTACCACACCTTGACCACTAACTGGGCTGACGTACCCGTCTCCTAATTGGAGGGAGGTACCACACCTTGACCACTAACTGGGCCTACGTACCCGTCTCCTAATTGGAGGAAGGTACCACACATTGACTACTAACCCGTCTCCTCATTGGAGGGAGGTACCACACATTGACCACGATAGCCCAGCTGGTCATCATCCGGAGCAGATAGCTGACCATGTTGTACTTGGCACTGTTCCAGAAGGCATCTCCAAAACGCGCGTCATACTGGGGGGGGGGGGGGGGGAAGCAAATTTGTGTTAGTCAAAGAAAAGCTACTTGTTAGAGATAGTTATAGGAAATGATTAAGAGATGAGATAACACACCTCTGAAAGGTTTTATTTTCCTTGTCACATATTTTTGACGGTTACAATAAAACTACTAACATGTGTGGTTGGAGATGGTCTGCCTACTCTACATATTGTGGTCAGGGAGGACCACCTACTGGTTGACAAGAGGTATTGCATGACATTCCAAAGTGAAGTATCTTGCCCTCCCTTACTGCTCATCATAAAAATATGACCTCATGCTGCCTTCAATGCATGAGGAGTCCAAGCTGCTTCTTTTCACCTGACAGGAGGGGAGGAGTTTCCCCGGTTGGACGTAGCGCGTGGAAGGAACACGTTATTCCAACCAGTTCCTTTCCCCTCCATCAGTTGCCCCGGCTGGCCAGGGGGAGGCAGTTTAGAGACCAGGATTACTGCATGTTTTTTATCTTTGCAGCTTTAAAACATAGTAATACCTATATCCAATTTATTCATGAGAATTCATATTGAAACCAGAACATCATATCACAATGACACAAACATATAATGTAGTTAAGACGATCATACCTTGATAGCAACTGGATATATTGTTCCTTCGATTTCAAAACACCCCTTCTTAAACATCATGACGGATGTGTTGTTGATGCACGTTCCTGTGTGTGTGTGTGTGTGTGTGTGAGAGAGAGAGAGAGTTATTATACAATGTAGGCATCATCAAAAATCATCTTATTTTAAGCAACATCCATCAAATGCAGAGCAGTGTTGATTTCGTCGACTAAAACCAAGACGAAAAATGTTCTCAAGCTCACAACGCGTCACAGCGCGACGCGTTGTGAGCTTGTAGATCGGCTATTTTCAGCAAGCGTAAAATCAGTCATTGCAACTTCATCAAGGCCCGCCAAAATGTTTTATCCCAAAGACTATGACTAAAACTAAAATAGTTTTATCCCAAAGACTATGACAGTATGACTAATTGCTATTACTTGCTATGACTAAAACTAAAATAGAAATTTGCTGCCAAAAACAACAGTGATGCAGAGAGACAGTGTGTAGTGCCTCGGTAAGCTATAGGATCACAGGTAAACCAGGAACATATAGCATCACTCTAAACAATATACTATCAAAAACAATATTCTGTACATTGAAACGATTACCATTGCAATTTATATTGGGTCACGCCCCTTTTTAGTAGGGATGCACCGAAAGGGAAATTCTTGGCCGAAACCGAATATAGGCAACAGTTGGCCGAATACCGTATACCAAATAGCTGAATATGATTAATATTATATATCTTTTTTCCTACCATTGCTGTCATGGCTGATTACCGGTATGGCAAAATACATGATTATGGCAAAACTTAACTTAAATAATAATCACTATTATGGGTCCATAAAACATGTATTCAGCACTTTTAAATGCATTAATTGCATACACTACGCCGAAAATGCATTTTTTTTGCCATTTTCTGCGGCCGAATACTCGGTGCATCACTACTTTTTAGCTTAGATTGACTGGCCTATTAGGTGGAAGAGAAGAGGTGAGTGTTTTTCAGATTACCTTCAGGGAAGATCAGGATGGGCAGTTTGTTCTTTGCCGCAACATGATTTGTCAGTCTGTGAATGAGACGGAAACATTTTAATAACACACAGACACATATAGACACACAGGGACAGAAACATCATCTCCCTCTAGTATACTTGTGTGAGTGTGTGCTGCTGTAGTCTCACCGGTTGAGCACGGTGAGGCGGTCCTTCATCTCTGACCTCTCGAACCACACGTGGGGACAGGACTTGACCATGGACCTCTGGAGGACCCCCATCAGACCCCCGTGGATCTGGCCCACCTGGGGAGACGTGCGGAGGAGGGGAGAACATTTAGGGTTCTGAACAACACTAGACCAAATATAAAATAGTAGTGTAGGGGTGCTTTAAAATAAATGGCTCTATATTGTGGGTCATGACCGAAAGAATAATGGTCACGAATATGGACGAAATTAGTTTTCTTCGACGGGTGGCTGGCATCTCCCGTAGAGATAGGGTGAGAAGTTCAGTCACACGGGAGTAGAATCTCTAGAGCGAGATTAGGTGGTTCTTTTTAATAAAGAGCTGGAGACCGACCATCAAGGATGGTTTTATTTGTCACTAACTTCTACAAGTACAAGGAGTGAAATGTTATTGCAATTTACTGAACAAACACTCTATAATCTATCCTATAGCAATGATTACTATCAGAGATATTTAACCTATGGACGAAACATTTGTTTTAACCAAGAAATATCCCTCACACTACCTATCAAATCTCAGTGATGTGTTTTCGATCATACCCACCATTGCATAACATCCATCGCTAGCCAAGATGACGACGTCAATAGGTGAGGTGTGGTTTGCTACACATATCCCTCCTTTCTTCGGACGATTCTCCCTACGACAGTAAGAAGCAACATGTGCATGCGGTTTAGCAAATCTTTCTCACTCACTCCAACTTGATTTTTTTAGGCAAATCTAGCAGCACACAGAAACACTGATCAAAACATTGCGTTGCGTGAAGCTTGGCCAATCAAAATCGGACGTTATGTATGTGACACCTGCTGTCTAGACTATAACTCCAAAGGCAATTTTTAATTAATTTTGGGCGGGATTATGTTATACTTTAGCTATTGAAAAATAGCAGATCTACAAGCTCGTAGCGCGGCACCAAGTGCCGCGCTACGAGCTTGTAGGTCTGCTATTTTTCTTAAATCGTGAAAATGGGTCGCAAATCTTTGAATACGGTATATATTCTCTCAGAACCAACGTTTTTAACTAAAATCTTTGCTTCTGGGGGGGTTCCCTGGAACAACATATCTTCAGATGGGGGTCGGCAGCCAATTACATATAATCTTGGGGGGGTCCTTGATATGAAAATGTTTGAGAATGACTGACATAGAAACATGGGGTTGTTCAGAAAACTGTCAGGATTTAGAAGACATTTGTAGAATCGTCCTCAGGTCTAAATGTGTTAATATAAGATATATACAGTATATAGAGCGTCGCAGTCCCGCCTCCTACCCTGGACCAGGAAATGAAACCCAATGCATTATTCTCATAGACATTTCTTAAAGTATTTATTTAAAGACGGTTACGCCGCGGACAAAGCCAACTCGAGTCGTGACAACTCATGACAACACAAACAATATTTTGGACAAAACAAATAATTACAAAGAAGAAAAACAACAAAAAGTGTTGTAACCTGCCGTTTTTTTCTTCTTTCTAATTATTTGTTTGGTCCAAAATATTGTTTGTGTTGTCATGAGTTGTCACGACTCGAGTTGGCTTTGTCCGCGGCGTAACCGTCTTTAAATAAATACTTTAAGAAATGTCTATGAGAATAATGCATTGGGTTTCATTTCCTGGTCCAGGGTAGGAGGCGGGACTGCGACGCTCTATATCATGACAAAAGCTCTTCCTCACAGAGCTATGATTTGTTATTCTGCAGACACCCTAGAGCGGGACATTGTCAATGCAGTCAAATAATCTTGATTCGTATTTGAATCGGCTGACGTGTTAACCGTTAACCCCTTTTGGTGTTTTAAGCATTAGGTTTTTCTTTAGCTATTTTTGAAAAATCGTGAAAATGTGGCACAAGTCTTTGAATATACATTCTTTCAGAGTGAACGTTGAGTGAACTCAAATCTTTGCTTCTGGGGGGGGGGTTCCTGGAACAACATATTTTCTAATTCTGGGGGTCCTTGACATGAATTAGTTGAAGCCATTTTTTCTTTTTTTTCTTTTTTCTTTTTTAATCGGCCTCAGGTCTAAATGGGTTTAACCCATTCTGGACGGGAACCCCTTTTGGTGTTTTAACTTAGCATTATGTTATACTTTAGCTATTGAAAAATAGCAGATCTACAAGCTCCTAGCGCGCCACCAAGTGGCGCGCGATTTTAGTCATCATAGCTTAGTTTTCATTTAGTTTTTGTCAGTGAAAAAAGGTAGTCGAACATTTTTCGTCTTAGTTTTAGTGGTACGCACAAACCTGGAGAGTCCTAGAGGGTTCCTAAGGAGGCAAAAATCCAATGCAAAAGAATAGTTTCAATGCCTACAAACAGCTATTTTTACAACTTGTGTTTAGTCAAACAAACAATTTTACAGACCACTAGTTTTTGTACAAAAGAAAACAGACATTTTAAGCCAATTGTGTGTTCGTTTTGCCTAAGCAAAGCTTTTCGAAAAAAGTTGTTTGAAGGTATTAAACGTTGTACAGTGGTCTCCCTCCTCAACTGTTTTTACAATTATGAAGCAAGCCATCAGCATGACAGCAGTTCTAATGGTCCCCATCCTGCCCCCCCGACTGACTTGTTGTGGTAACGGACGGTGGCAGAGAGACCTCTGGCACAGATCCTCCAGCACGTCACATGGACCAGCTCACTCAGCCAGCTCTTTGCACTACGACACAGAGAAACAGAACATAATAATAATATGGACCAGCTCACTCAGCCAGCTCTTTGCACTACGACACAGAAAAACAGAACATAATAATAATATGGACCAGCTCACTCAGCCAGCTCTTTGCACTACGACACAGAGAAACAGAACATAATAATAATATGGACCAGCTCACTCAGCCAGCTCTTTGCACTACGACACAGAAAAACAGGAAAATAATAAATAATATGGACCAGCTCACTCAGCCAGCTCTTTGCACTACGACACAGAAAAACAGGAAAATAATAAATAATATGGACCAGCTCACTCAGCCAGCTCTTTGCACTACGACACAGAAAAACAGGAAAATAATAAATAATATGGACCAGCTCACTCAGCCAGCTCTATGCACTACGACACACAGAAAAACAGGAAAATAATAAATAATATGGACCAGCTCACTCAGCCAGCTCTTTGCACTACGACGACACACACAAAAGCAGAAAATAATTATAATATTATATATAATATATCAAACACAAACACAGCAACAGTTTAAAGCAGAGGTTTTCAACCAGTGGTCCCTGAGGGGGTTCCAGGTGGTCCCTAGCTAAATGATGGAGAGTTGGTAACCAAACTGACCCTTGTTAGATCTCTCAAGAGTTAAATTATTGTTAATTTTAATACAAGAAGTCTACATCATCATCATGATCATCATCATCAGTTTAAAGTCCGCTTTCCAGGCACCGCTGGGTTGGACTGGACTCTCGATATGGCTTTCCTCCACCGGGAACGGTCCATGGCCGCCTTGTGGTCGATGCCGAGCGCTTTCATGTCAGCCAACACGGTGGTCTGCCCGGTCTTCTTAGGCCGTCCACTGGGTCTTGTCCCTCTAAGTTAATGCTAGGTCTTCTTAGGCCGGCCACTGGGTCTTGTCCCCTCTAAGTCAATAGACATTACTTCTTCACCCAATCGTTCTCTTCCTTCCTTACTACGTGGCTGTACCATCGCAGTCTGCCTCTCCTCACCACATCCACTATGGCCTCCACTCCCATCCTCTGTCTCAGCTCTGCACTGGGTCTTTCTGTCCCTCAGTGACACACCACACATCCATCTGATCATCCTCATCTCTGCTCTGTTCAGCTTCTCTTCATGCTCCACATCCAGGGCCCATGTCTCACTTCTCTTCATGCTCCACATCCAGGGCCCATGTCTCACTTCTCTTCATGCTCCACATCCAGGGCCCATGTCTCACTTCTCTTCATGCTCCACATCCAGGGCCCATGTCTCACTTCTCTTCATGCTCCACATCCAGGGCCCATGTCTCACTTCTCTTCATGCTCCACATCCAGGGCCCATGTCTCACTTCTCTTCATGCTCCACATCCAGGGCCCATGTCTCACTTCTCTTCATGCTCCACATCCAGGGCCCATGTCTCACTTCTCTTCATGCTCCACCTTCAGGGCCCATGTCTCACTTCTCTTCATGCTCCACCTTCAGGGCCCATGTCTCACTTCTCTTCATGCTCCACCTTCAGGGCCCATGTCTCACTTCTCTTCATGCTCCACCTTCAGGGCCCATGTCTCACTTCTCTTCATGCTCCACCTTCAGGGCCCATGTCTCACTTCATGCTCCACCTTCAGGGCCCATGTCTCACTTCATGCTCCACCTTCAGGGCCCATGTCTCACTTCATGCTCCACCTTCAGGGCCCATGTCTCACTTCATGCTCCACCTTCAGGGCCCATGTCTCACTTCCATCAGCTTCTCTTCATGCTCCACCTTCAGGGCCCATGTCTCACTTCCATCAGCTTCTCTTCATGCTCCACCTTCAGGGCCCATGTCTCACTTCCATCAGCTTCTCTTCATGCTCCACCTTCAGGGCCCATGTCTCACTTCCATCAGCTTCTCTTCATGCTCCACCTTCAGGGCCCATGTCTCACTTCCATCAGCTTCTCTTCATGCTCCACCTTCAGGGCCCATGTCTCACTTCCATCAGCTTCTCTTCATGCTCCACCTTCAGGGCCCATGTCTCACTTCCATCAGCTTCTCTTCATGCTCCACCTTCAGGGCCCATGTCTCACTTCCATCAGCTTCTCTTCATGCTCCACCTTCAGGGCCCATGTCTCACTTCCATCAGCTTCTCTTCATGCTCCACCTTCAGGGCCCATGTCTCACTTCCATCAGCTTCTCTTCATGCTCCACCTTCAGGGCCCATGTCTCACTTCCATCAGCTTCTCTTCATGCTCCACCTTCAGGGCCCATGTCTCACTTCCATCAGCTTCTCTTCATGCTCCACCTTCAGGGCCCATGTCTCACTTCCATCAGCTTCTCTTCATGCTCCACCTTCAGGGCCCATGTCTCACTTCCATCAGCTTCTCTTCATGCTCCACCTTCAGGGCCCATGTCTCACTTCCATCAGCTTCTCTTCATGCTCCACCTTCAGGGCCCATGTCTCACTTCCATCAGCTTCTCTTCATGCTCCACCTTCAGGGCCCATGTCTCACTTCTCTTCATGCTCCACCTTCAGGGCCCATGTCTCACTTCTCTTCATGCTCCACCTTCAGGGCCCATGTCTCACTTCTCTTCATGCTCCACCTTCAGGGCCCATGTCTCACTTCTCTTCATGCTCCACCTTCAGGGCCCATGTCTCACTTCTCTTCATGCTCCACCTTCAGGGCCCATGTCTCACTTCCATCAGCTTCTCTTCATGCTCCACCTTCAGGGCCCATGTCTCACTTCCATCAGCTTCTCTTCATGCTCCACCTTCAGGGCCCATGTCTCACTTCCATCAGCTTCTCTTCATGCTCCACCTTCAGGGCCCATGTCTCACTTCCATCAGCTTCTCTTCATGCTCCACCTTCAGGGCCCATGTCTCACTTCCATCAGCTTCTCTTCATGCTCCACCTTCAGGGCCCATGTCTCACTTCCATCAGCTTCTCTTCATGCTCCACCTTCAGGGCCCATGTCTCACTTCCATCAGCTTCTCTTCATGCTCCACCTTCAGGGCCCATGTCTCACTTCCATCAGCTTCTCTTCATGCTCCACCTTCAGGGCCCATGTCTCACTTCCATCAGCTTCTCTTCATGCTCCACCTTCAGGGCCCATGTCTCACTTCCATCAGCTTCTCTTCATGCTCCACCTTCAGGGCCCATGTCTCACTTCCATCAGCTTCTCTTCATGCTCCACCTTCAGGGCCCATGTCTCACTTCCATCAGCTTCTCTTCATGCTCCACCTTCAGGGCCCATGTCTCACTTCCATCAGCTTCTCTTCATGCTCCACCTTCAGGGCCCATGTCTCACTTCCATCAGCTTCTCTTCATGCTCCACCTTCAGGGCCCATGTCTCACTTCCATCAGCTTCTCTTCATGCTCCACCTTCAGGGCCCATGTCTCACTTCCATCAGCTTCTCTTCATGCTCCACCTTCAGGGCCCATGTCTCACTTCCATCAGCTTCTCTTCATGCTCCACCTTCAGGGCCCATGTCTCACTTCCATCAGCTTCTCTTCATGCTCCACCTTCAGGGCCCATGTCTCACTTCCATCAGCTTCTCTTCATGCTCCACCTTCAGGGCCCATGTCTCACTTCCATCAGCTTCTCTTCATGCTCCACCTTCAGGCCCCATGTCTCACTTCCATCAGCTTCTCTTCATGCTCCACCTTCAGGGCCCATGTCTCACTTCCATCAGCTTCTCTTCATGCTCCACCTTCAGGGCCCATGTCTCACTTCCATCAGCTTCTCTTCATGCTCCACCTTCAGGGCCCATGTCTCACTTCCATCAGCTTCTCTTCATGCTCCACCTTCAGGGCCCATGTCTCACTTCCATCAGCTTCTCTTCATGCTCCACCTTCAGGGCCCATGTCTCACTTCCATCAGCTTCTCTTCTTGCTCCACCTTCAGGGCCCATGTCTCACTTCCATCAGCTTCTCTTCATGCTCCACCTTCAGGGCCCATGTCTCACTTCCATCAGCTTCTCTTCATGCTCCACCTTCAGGGCCCATGTCTCACTTCCATCAGCTTCTCTTCATGCTCCACCTTCAGGGCCCATGTCTCACTTCCATCAGCTTCTCTTCATGCTCCACCTTCAGGGCCCATGTCTCACTTCCATCAGCTTCTCTTCATGCTCCACCTTCAGGGCCCATGTCTCACTTCCATCAGCTTCTCTTCATGCTCCACCTTCAGGGCCCATGTCTCACTTCCATCAGCTTCTCTTCATGCTCCACCTTCAGGGCCCATGTCTCACTTCCATCAGCTTCTCTTCATGCTCCACCTTCAGGGCCCATGTCTCACTTCCATCAGCTTCTCTTCATGCTCCACCTTCAGGGCCCATGTCTCACTTCCATCAGCTTCTCTTCATGCTCCACCTTCAGGGCCCATGTCTCACTTCCATCAGCTTCTCTTCATGCTCCACCTTCAGGGCCCATGTCTCACTTCCATCAGCTTCTCTTCATGCTCCACCTTCAGGGCCCATGTCTCACTTCCATCAGCTTCTCTTCATGCTCCACCTTCAGGGCCCATGTCTCACTTCCATCAGCTTCTCTTCATGCTCCACCTTCAGGGCCCATGTCTCACTTCCATCAGCTTCTCTTCATGCTCCACCTTCAGGGCCCATGTCTCACTTCCATCAGCTTCTCTTCATGCTCCACCTTCAGGGCCCATGTCTCACTTCCATCAGCTGTCATGCAGCTCCTGACTCAGGCAGAGTACAGTCAGTACACGTGCCCTTTCATCTTCAGGGATGAAAGGGCCTTGGGTGTTAAAAATGGCATGAGTTCCCTGAACTTCTTCCCAACCACTTCGCACCCTTGTGGTCACTGCTAGGTCAACGTTTGCCTGTTATCTCTCCTAATGGTACCAACATCAACACAGCCTGTTATCTCTCCTAATGGTACCAACATCATGTTATCTCTCCTAATGGTACCAACATCATGTTATCTCTCCTAATGGTACCAACATCATGTTATCTCTCCTAATGGTACCAACATCAACACAGCCTGTTATCTCTCCTAATGGTACCAACATCATGTTATCTCTCCTAATGGTACCAACATCATGTTATCTCTCCTAATGGTACCAACATCATGTTATCTCTCCTAATGGTACCAACATCAACACAGCCCGTTATCTCTCCTAATGGTACCAACATCATGTTATCTCTCCTAATGGTACCAACATCATGTTATCTCTCCTAATGGTACCAACATCATGTTATCTCTCCTAATGGTACCAACATCAACACAGCCCGTTATCTCTCCTAATGGTACCAACATCATGTTATCTCTCCTAATGGTACCAACATCATGTTATCTCTCCTAATGGTACCAACATCATGTTATCTCTCCTAATGGTACCAACATCAACACAGCCTGTTATCTCTCCTAATGGTACCAACATCAACACAGCCCGTTATCTCTCCTAATGGTACCAACATCATGTTATCTCTCCTAATGGTACCAACATCATGTTATCTCTCCTAATGGTACCAACATCATGTTATCTCTCCTAATGGTACCAACATCAACACAGCCTGTTATCTCTCCTAATGGTACCAACATCAATACAGCATGATGGAATTGTGGACAAAATCTTTAGTTTTCTGTCTGCCAAGGCTAAAAGTCATCAAATGGTAGTCAGTGGATCAAATGCTGAATAAATAATGGACCTTGATATGAAAAGGGTTGTATCAAACGTATCAAAAGCCCCCTCATGGAAAGGAACAGGTTGGAACAATGTGTTCCTTCCACGCGCTACGTCCAACCAGGGAAACTCCCCCCTGTCAGGTGTAAAGGAGCAACTTGGACACTCAGGCATGAAGGAAGCATGAGTTCAAGTCCGTTGCTCTCCCCATGTCCCCCATATATGGGGACTAGGTTGGCGGAGGGTGTGTAGAGCCCAGGATCACATTAGATAATTGACACAGGGGTGAAAAATGGGTTACAAAATAGTGGGATAAAAAATTATATATAAAAAGAAAAAGCCCTACCTACCTGCTGTTGGGCAGGAATCCAACCAGCGCCGTTCCAACCACCAGCCAAACCAAGCCAATGATTGCCAGGGTGATCCTAGAACACATGCAGGGGTTGATAAACATCTTTAGTTGTACATACTGTTGTACTATTCCTCTTCCAAAACACGCTGGCCAGTAGCCATGCATGGTCATTGTCCAATTCAGCATGTCCCCGAGGTGAGGGGGCAAGAGTTTCATTGTCAGACTGACTATAGTCTCTAGAGAGACAGACTGTTGGCTCACAAAAAAAAACAGAGTTTGCAACAAGACCTGAAAGTGAGTTCGCCTCCCCCTCACTCACTCACTTCCTTCCTCTGTTTTCGCAGTCACGTAAATAAATCTTACTGTTAATCAAATTAGGCGAAACCCCAGCCAGCTTGTTGTTAATAGCAAAAATGGAAATTAAAAAAATATATACATTTTAACTATTTTCATGAACGGATTCAACGGAACTGACGAACGGGATAAAGAGCTCCATTTTCGTCACCGCTAAACCCCTTATCCCTAAACTTCTTTGCCTTTTTTACTATTTTGCAAAACATTTTTGAATAGTTAAAATGGCATAGCTTGTAGACTGCCATTTTAACTATTCAAAAACGTTTTTCAAAATAGTAAAAAAGGCAAAGAAGTTTAGGGATAAGAGGTTTAGCGGTGACGAAACTGGAGCCCAGTCTTTAAACTGATGTTGAGGCTATATCAACTCATTTTGCAGCAGAACCCCCTTATAGAACCTCCTCAAGGATCCCTTTTTCCCCACTATTTCAGAACCACTGCTATGTAGCATTTGGAAGACAGTTATGACAAAACAATTATCCCCGTTTTGCTCGACAAGACGCCAGCCCAGACTGACCTGAAAGGAAAGAGGAGCCCGTAGCGGACTAACACGCCCAGACTGACCTGAAAGGGAAGAGGAGCCCATATCGGACCAACACGCCCAGGCCCCAGATGACAAGACGCCAGCCCAGACTGACCTGAAAGGAAAGAGGAGGCCATAGCGGACCAACACGCCCAGACTGACCTGAAAGGAAAGAGGAGGCCATAGCGGACCAACACGCCCAGACTGACCTGAAAGGAAAGAGGAGCCCATAGCGGACCAACACGCCCAGGCCCCAGACTGACCTGAAAGGAAAGAGGAGGCCGTAGCGGACCAACACGCCCAGGCCCCAGATGATGGTGAGGCGCTGGCTGACGTAGTAGAAGTTCTGGTTGGTGCGGGTCAGCAGGTTCCAGGAGGCCAGCTCCTCCGAGGAGAAGCGCTGGGTCACCTGGTCGTCCACGATGCTGTCCAGGCCCTTCTTGTAGAAGTAGAAGGCGTCGCTCACGGCGAACTGCCTCCCCTCGATGGTCCTGGTCCGAGAGCGCCGGATGGCCACCACCTCCTGCTCCATGGAGCCGCCCTCCCTGGCGATGATTCCTGGTACAGCACGCACGCACGCACGCAGCACACGCACGCACATACACGCACGCACACACGAACAAACACACACACACACAATAGTATAGTAGTAGTAGCAGCAGTAAGTAGTAGTCAATCATCATTTTTTTGACCGCGGTCGAGATCATGGATTTCACAATGCCACGCCAGACTTCCCTGTCCTTCATTGCCATGCCCAGTTCCTGCTTACTGATTAGAAAACTGTCGCTCCCTGATGTCATCGCTTATTCGCTAGGGACACCCCTAGCGATGACATCAGGGAGCGACAGTTTTCTACCTCTGGTCTGCTTTGAGGCAGGACTCCAGAAAAGAAGGGAAGATATAACCTAACCTCATGATTAGCTGGGGACCACCTGGAATCCCCTCAAGGACCACTGGTGGTCCCCGGACCACTGGTTGATAACCACTGCTTTAGAGAGTTTAGGTTTGACTTTGGTCCAACGTACGCAAATATTCACCAAAGACAAATAACTCAACTAATTAAAAGACTATAGATTTTGAAAATAGTAACTACTGGACATTGTAGTTAAAAGGAGTATCTATGCTACTTCTATAACTAAGGAGTATCTATGCTACTTCTATAACTAAGCAGTGCAGCTGCACCACTGCTCACAGAGTATTTCACACAGCAGTATTATGGGTGAGCAGCAGCACAAGTTACTGCTTGCCTTAAGTTATGTAATCTGTTGTTGCATCACCCTGAGACAGTTGTGTGTGTGTGTCCATCTGGCTGCGCACGCACACACACTCACACAGCATCACACACACACACACACAGTGTGTCAGTCACATGAGTGGAGTCAGTTCTTTAACAGCTGATTCAAACTCCTTCGTATGACAGGACACAATGTTCTGCCATGCAGGAAAAGCAAGAATGTCGTCTCGCCTCTTTCTGTAACCAAATATCTATAGTCGTATTTATTTCCCTTAAAGGATCCAATGTCTTTAATATCGTTGCTGTCAGGAGGAAACCTCCCATCTGATCTCCAGCTGTTGTGGTGCGAAAGAAGCAATGCATTTTGAGCTTGGAGATCTGCTACTTTTGCCGTTATAAAACTTGAAAAGTGAAAAGCAGTGTTGATTTCGTCGACTAAAACCAAGACGAAAATTGTTCGTCGACTACCTTTTTCCACTGACGAAAACTACATGGAAACTAAATGAAAACTAAGCTATGATGACTAAAACTAAATATATTGAGAATTTCGTCAAACAAATAAAAACTAGACTAAAATGTTAGGAAGGGACTAGGGCATTAAGCAACTAGTCGACTAGTTTACTAGTCGACTAGTAAATCCACTAGTCGACCTTGTTGGTACTAGTTGACTAGTTGATTAAAAAAAAGGGGGGGTTCCCGGTTTTGTAGGCCTCAAGATCAGGTAGATTATAGTTATAGTCACCATGTACACAGTTTTTCAATGTACAAATATTTATTTCAATTTTTTTTCATTTATTTTATTTTTTACATCATTTGCATGCTGAAAATGGCCGATCTACAAAGTGTAAGTCATAAGTCATTATGACGGCATCAAGGCCCGCCAAAATACATTTTAGTCGACTAAATCAACTGTAGATTCAGTCGACTAAAACTAGACTAACACTAAGACATTCTAGGTGACTGAAACTAAATGAAAACTATTCAAGAGAGGTTTCCCACCTGACAAGAGACGAACATGTCAATACAGGGCTTCAGATTACAATGTAAAAGGCGGTGGAGGGGGTGTTAAATTGAGCATTGAATTTAACACATACTGCATACTTAAATTCAGCTAAACGTGTTGTTATAGGGGCGGCAGTGGCTCAGGGGTAGAGTGGCTGGATGGTAACCGCAAGCTTGCCAGTTCGAACCCGCGGCTCCCCCAGTTAGTGTCGAAGTGTCCTTGAGCAAGACTCTGAACCCCTAATTGCTCCTGATGTACTGGTTGGTGCCTTGCATGGTTTCCGCCGCCATCGGTGTATGAATGTGTGTGTGAATGAGTGAATTTAAAATGGTGCATTTATATATAAAAATGGTGCATTTATATAGCGCCTTTATCCAAGGCCCTTTACATAGATTGTGCATTACATTCATGCATTACATTCACCCATTCACACACACATTCATACACTGATGGTGGCAGAAACCATGCAAGGCACCAACCAGCACATCAGGAGCAATTAGGGGTTCAGTGTCTTGCTCAAGGACACTTCGACACTAACTCTGGGGGAGCCCAGGTTCGAACTGGCAACCTTGCGGTTACCATCCAGCCATATGTAAGGGGTGCATACTTAGTTTTGGTTAGAAAACTAAGCTACGATGACTAAGACTAAATATAGTGAAAATAAATTCAACAAATACAAACTAGACTAAATTGTTAGCCAGGGACGAGTGGACAAGAGATCCAGTATAAGTCATTTTACACTTGGTTGCATGCTGAAAATAGCAGATCTACAAGCTCTTGTGAGCTTGTAGATCGGCTATTTTCAGCAAGTGTAAAATCAGTCATTACGGCGGCATCAAGGTCCGCCAAAATACATTTCAGTCGACTAAATCAACTGTAGATTTAGTCGACTAAAATCTTATGACTAGACTAAAACACTAAAACATTCCAGGTGACTAAAATGTGACAAAAAATAAATGAAAGCTATTCGAGAGACTTTTATGACTAAAACCAAAATGTGCCGCCAAAAACACCACTGCATAGGAAGGGCTTAAAACATGATTTGCTCACCATTGGGGCGGGGGAGGGGGCGTGCTGTGCCTCTCTGGATCCGGAGCGTGGCCCACTGTCAAAGACAACACTTATGTTCAGATAACCTCTGACCTTTAAAATGTTGTAAGAGCGAGCACGCACAGTGCTGAAATCTCCCTCACTTGCCAGGATTCTGTTTTTCCAGTACATGGCATGCTACTAGGCCAGTATAGTCTCACGTTTAGCCAGACAACTATATTCCACAATCTCCAAATGCTATATTATAGAGTCTGGGAACTAACACCTCCCGAAATCCCGAAGTAAGGAAGCTGCCATTTCCGTTCACAAAAATATGTCTTTAGAGCTTATTTTTTTAATTTCCAATTCTGCTAAGCAGCAAGCTATATATGTTTAGATGATTTTTGATTTATATTAGGATAAATGTGCGTGACTGTGAAGACGAAACGGAAGTGGGCGCGGAGTCTCCGCTTTATATAATTTTACTCATGATCAGAGCTTAAGTTCTGTTGCTCCAGACAGAAGCATTTGGAAATTGCGAGAGGCAACAACAGTCTGGCAACGCACGACTACTCTGCCATTGGTTCTCAAAGTGGGGTCCAGGGACCCTTACGGGTGTGATCGGGTAGATCTAGAAATGGTTCCATTCGGGATTCTTGGAACCTTTGGTGCTTTCACAGAACCGGCGGCCATTATTTTGGTTTCCGGTTTACCAGCTTTTAGTTTTAAGGTTTTTAACCAATTCATTTTTCAGTGTAAACACTCTGACTCTGATTCAATAGGGACTTTAAGCAACAACTGTTTTCAGGACGGCTCCGCTACGCGGAAGTATGGCGGCTATGACGCAATCGCCATAGCTGTCAAAATCGTTAAGCAAACAGCCGTCGGCGACGGCGACATTGGTTCCCATGGTGACGCATCTATGCAGCATGTGTCAAACATAAACACATTTTTTAAACACCCCGTCGCGCGTCAGCCGACTTGCCGATATTGCTTAATTCTTTATACATGCGCTGGACATGATCAGCAGTGGAAAGAGGAAGGTGCTGGAGCAATGGTTAATATGGCATATGGTATTAGTGTATTAGAGTATTTCTTCATTCAGAGCATGCCAACACATTACACAGCATAAGAAAGGTGATGGAACAATCAGTGTAAATGTATGACAGCTATAATTTCAATAAACATGGTTATGACATGGCGTTGTAGACACTACGTGGAAGTGTAGGTTCTGCCATAGTAGAAATGGGCTGCGACGGCAAGGAGGTTTATGTATCGAGCACTGATCCATGTCCGGTGGCCGGAGCAGACTGCCGTAGCCGTCGTTGCTTAAAGTCCCTAATATTAGGCGGGGGGGGGGGGGGGGGGGGAGAGAGAAGAGAACCAGTTGAACCCTGGAGGAAAATGGGGCCCGAGAGTGTACAAATGGAACCAAATGGATCTGTATTTGTACACGCTCATAGTAATGGGGGTTCCTTGAAATTAAAACGTTTGAGAACCTGCACTGCTGCAGGCTATTCTCTAGAACTGGAGGTTTTCAACTGGTGGTCCATCATGGACCACTGGTGGTCCTTGAGGGTTCCAGGTGGTCCCCAGCTGACTGATGGAGAGTTGGTAACCAAATTAACCCTTATAGATTTTTAACTCTTTGAGTTACATTACAGGGTTACATTACTGTTAAGCATCTGCATTACTTCATTTTTCAAGAAGTCCACACAATTAGAGAATGTAGAAGAATTGTTATTTTGATCATCGTTTGCCAAAAGCATGGAACTGTAGACAAACGACAACGACAACAAAATATTCTTTAGTTTTGGGTCTGAGAGGCTAAACGTGCATCAAATGGTGGTCCGTGGCTCAAAAGCTGAATAAATAGTGGGCCTTAAAATGAAACAGGTTGAAACCACTGATTTAGAAACATAGAAAAGTGAAGGCTGTTCCCCACTAGTTGAGAAACTAAAAAGCCTGGTGGTGACCTATGATGACGCATCAATGTTCAAATTCACTGGGAGTTGGAGGTGAAGACATTCCACAGAAAAAGTTCACTGGGAGTTGGAGGTGAAGACATTCCACAGGAAAAAGGGAGTTCCCTCTTATCTTTTTGGAGCTCAGGACCACTGACATATTTCTAATGACCGATAAGGAGTTGATATAATTTGTTGCGTGTAGTAGTACACAATTTACTCACTTTCAAGCTTATTTAAACATTTAACAAAAAGGTATTTTGAAACATATTTCCCCACAGACCACCTGCAGACGTAATTATACCATGGATTTTATACAATTATACCATGTACTCATAGTCGTACGATTTGTCACACACGTTACCACAGTGAAATTTGTTCTCTGCATTTGACCCATCTCTTGGAGCGGTTGTCGAGCCGCAGCCAAGGAGCGGTGAGCTGCAGCCGTGCCACACTTGGGAATCATTTCATTAGTTGATTTGACCGCCCCAATCCAACCATTTGATGCAGAGTGCCAAGCAGGGAGGCATTGGGTCCCAATTTTACTTTGGTATGACCCAGTTTCAGGGCAGACACTCTAACCACAAGGCCACTGTCTGGTGCAAGTCCGTGGTGTGGACTATTGGTTGAGAAACAGTCCCTGCAAGCACGGTCAGGACCTGGACGAATTAGTGACGTCTCTCGATTGGGGCCAGATCAAGTCAATCCAAGACTAGTCAGATCTGGCCCAGAATATCACCTGATTTCAACCAACATACATTCTGCCCACTAAGATGGTCGTCCCTGGATGAATCAGAGAGAGTCCGATCGAGGCCAGATCAACTTAAGTCATATCATAACTAGTCAGATCTGGTGGTACTCAAAAGTGCAGGTCCATGCAGGCCAGTCTCCCTGACATGAATGGACTCTTTGGGGTGGAAATGGACACATACAGGTCTGTAACTCTCAGACTGTTGGGGGTTCCTTCCTTGACATCAAAAGGTTTGAGGAGACCGACTGGGCAAATGTCATCATTTCCACCCTATAAAGCTAACAAACACAAAGTATGAAACGAGTGTGTGACTGACTGTGATACCTTTAAGATTTTGACCAGGATTTTGATGTACACGCCGGTGACGCCCAGGGAGCAGCCGAACATCGCGGGCAGCATGATGAGACAGAACACCCCCGAACTCCACAGCTGGAGCAGCAGCACTGCTACATCCCACCGCTCCTCCATGTCGTCTATAGTGGCAGACATCCACCGCTACTAGCACTACTACTGTGGAAAACTGCGATCATACAGTAGCATACTGTAGCATTATCTACAACAAGGAAAGAAAGGAAAGGCATGAGAACATCTTCATATGTTTGTTTCAATCATTAACTTTAAACGTACATGATGTGAGACAGTGAGAGTGACTGACTGTAGTGTAGTCCCTTCCTTCCGAGTAGGCAAACGTAAGTGCTAGCCCTATATTGGCTGTCATAGATATTACCCATAGCCTACCATTTCATGCATAGGCTACATGAAATGTATATCCATAACATTCTAATTTATATGGCTGGCTAGCTATCCTGTATCCGCTAAGTATAGCCTCTATAGTTCAGTTCCGATCAAATATGCCACAAAACTAATGCAACAGCTGTGGAAGGAAGGAAAACAACAGGGGTTCATTTAATAATAATCATACCTGTAAATCGACTTGTCAAGCATCTTCCTGAGCGAAGAGAGGTCCTGGTTTTTGGGGTTGGAGTTGGATTAAACTTAAAGTCAGTCAGTCGTGTAACGGGTTTGTCTTGGTTTTTAAAACTTCTTCTGACAAACTTTTACAGCCATATGAGTGAGTCTCTCTCTCACCAACCAAACCAACACGCCCCCTCTCACTGGAGGCTGAATACGAGACTGCTCGCCCCTTTACCAACTCGCCGCGGGCGTACAGCCGGCGGAACAGCGCGGCCTGGTATTCCTAAAGTAATCTAAGTAAAATATGCTTAAACGGTTAAACCTAACCTTATTCCTAACTATGCCTAACCCTAAACTTATTTCTAACCTTATTCTCAGTAAAACAAAATAAAGAATACAAGAACCGCCGCACCGAGCTGTCGGCGTGAGGTCGGCGGAAAGAATCTGGGGCGAGATGAAATTGGGGCGACCTGACCCGTTACCCTTCCCTCGTCCCTATCAGAGGATTGCGCATAAAACGTGCAAGCTGACTGCGTTTAAACATAGCGGTGTTTAAAGGGCAACCTGCCACTGCATGCTGCCAGAGAACTCCGTGAACTAGTACTCTGTGCATTATTATAGTTGAGAGAAGAACTGACTGGAAGCCAACTAGGGTTTTTGAGGGGAGATTTCATTTCTGCAGGAGGAACTGTTGGGCCGCATTCTCCGTTTATGTTTGCATGATCACTCACTCATTCCCCGCATTCAGTGTAGGCTAGCCTACAAGCTACAACTACATTTTAGCAGATGCGTTTTGCAGTCGTTTGCAGCTCCATAATCCAACTCCAACCAACTGTCCATGATAAAACACAGCATGCAAGAATGCAACACATGCAACTTTTAAGTGATGCAAGTTCATGCAACGCCAACAACTGTCTACTCTGAATGTCCAGAATATCAAGCCTTTTATTCTGCCAAGAAAAATGAGCACCCAGGATCTATGTGACCACTTTTTAGCTCAGCCTCAGCCCTATCAGGCTAATGAATGCTACAAACATTTCCATAAAGATAATCCCATTATGCTTTCTGCCACTAATTTACTAACAGCATGGGGCAAAAACACAACAGTAATCTAAATCCATTGAACTGGTAGTTTAAATGATAGATTATGTAATTGTAATCGGTAAACCTAGTACAACACTGCCTGCAATAACCTCGCGTCACCAGACTTTCCACCACATCCTTGCAACACGGCTGACTCTGTATTCAACGGTATGTCGCCCTCATGTGGACAAAATTAATACATACAAGTGGAAGTTGTCAAATCCATTGTGTCAAATTAAATAAATGGCGCATAAGTGCTGATTGTCTATGTGCATGTGCATAAGTAAGCCATCATTACTTTTTTAATTTAGGGGAAAAGTTACTGAAACGACTTCAGATTGTTTGATACAAACACGAGTCGAGGAAGAATAATTAGTACCCTTTCGAAAATTAATGGTATACCACACGACCATTTTAAGTCTGTCTCCCTCAAGTGGCCAAAATCTATATTGCAGGCCGACAACTATAGTTGCTTGCTGCATAACATTTTCATAGTGTTGCATTTTCCAATCTTAATTGATGATAGTTTAAATGGGACCCCCAGGGATCCTTAAGAGAGTTCCAGGGGGTCCACAGCTAAATGATAATTAGGAACCAAATGGACACTTATGGGTCTGTAACTCAGTGTACAAATGTATGTACCGGTACATATACATTTGTACACTCAAGTTAAATTAACAGTGATTTTACAATATAAACTGGGGGTCCCAGAGATAGAAATGACATGAATTGGGACTGTAGCCCAATTCATGTCAAACTGAGTGGTCCTTGAAATTAAACAGGTTGAGAATCACTGCTAGCCGTAGAAATCTCCTTTTATGGGGGCTCCTGGAATATCTCTTCAAATGTGGGGGGGGGGGGGGGGGTCCTTGAAATTAAACGGGGTGAGAATCACTGCTAGCCGTAGAAATCTCCTTATGGGGGCCCCTGGCATATCTCTTCAAATGGGGGTCCGCAAGCTAATTAGTGTCAATTTGGGGGTCCTTGACATGAAAGTTTGGAACCACTGCTATAAACACACCAGAGTAAACCTTAACCTACTCTGTATAAACTTGGGGCGTAACCTTGTTGACTTGTTTTTCCTGAAGAAAATGTGGCTGTTGTCGTCGTCCCCTCGCAGGCTGTCCCAGTGCACCATGAACTCTGCAGCCCAACTTCATCCCGAGTGGGGTTTGGATTGCTGTGCTTCTTTAGTAGCCAAGTCCCATCTTCAGAACGTTGTTTCAACATGAGTCACATAAAAGATGACTCAAGTCAGGAATCTATTATACTGTGGTATAGAATACACCATTGAGACGTGCTGATCATGATCTGAAATAGCCAGTGTAGACAAAACCTCCACACAATTTACACTCGTTGACTCAAGTGTGCTGTGAAGCCATCGTAGGCTGTTGGGGTGTGATGCGATTATAGTTGCTCGATATAATCCAGGGACAAAGTAACACAATGTACCATAAACCTTCGACCCAGCTTAGTATCTCAACTGTTGCAGATACAATTTGAGAATGGGTGCACACATTAACATAATTTTACATGAAAAACTTTGTAGCACCATTTCAGCAAAGCCATAACAATTACCTTTCAAGTCACAGCTGACTCCACTACTTTTTGTAGGACAATTACACCCTGGGTATAGACACCCCCCTTTATGCTATCCCAATTTTAATCAAGTTCAGTGGAGAGATAAAAGGTCACGGGCATTATTGAGATTTCAAAAAGTACAACCCCTGTACAGTTGTAATAGATCAACTTCAACCATCTACTACAGCACACCTGTATCCACATGAAACGGAGCCCAAACTCAGTTACTAGGGTAGTGTTGATTAACATCTAGTGCTGAAACAGAAGCGGCATTTATTTTTTTGTCAACATCATTTAAAGTACAACACAAAGTATGTACAAGCAAAAGGTCAGGTTTATTGATTTTACTCCCTTGACATGAGTTTCTGCTTCTTGAGCTTCTTCTGTGAAACCTGCAAAAACAGAATGAACACGGGTTAGATTGACAGCACCTTAACAGCCCTATCATTACATTAGTATTCGTGTTATCCATTTGGGCTGGAACCATCAACTATTTTCTTAGCGATTAAAGCTCTACAGGTAGCCAGTGCAATCAACCTGATGTTAAAGTTAAACTACAATTAAAGTCTACGATACAAGTATAATAAATTGCTCAGACATGATTTGTTTTCATGGTTTATACAAAGGTATCCTAAATTGTCTTCATCGCAATTTAAATGAACCTGTATTACGTAGGACCATTAGAGCCAATGATGCTAAAAAATGGCCTTCAGAAGTTAAGTTATGTGTGGCTATAGAGCGTCGCAGTTCATGACGACGCTAGAACCAGAAGTGAATTTCTCATTTTCAAATAGTATTTATTTAAAGACTATTACGCCGCGGACAAAGCCAACTCGAGTTGTGACAAATCATGACAATAAACAATGTTTTTTGCTGATCAAATAATTTGTAACTCGAGTTGGCTTTGTCCGCGGTGTAAACGTCTTTATATAAATACTTTTTGAAAAGTATATGAGGAAAATGAACGGGGAATTCACTTCTGGTCCTCAGGAGGGGGCGGGAGTGCGAAGCTCTATAAAAGACAGCCTTAAACTTTAACGGACAACATAATATATGTTACCTTTTTCTTCTGGGTGACCTCCTCCTCTGGCTTGGGGACGATCTGCTCCTTCTCGGTCAGGATCATCTCGATGTGGCAGGGAGAGCTCATGTAGGGGTTGATGCGACCGTGAGCGCGGTACGTGCGTCTGCGCATCTTGGGGGCCTTGTTCACCTGGATGTGCTCGATCACCAAGGAGTCGACATCCAAGCCCTGCAGGAAATACACAGCCGTTTATCCCCACACTGGTTGTTTTGACCATAATGGTCAAGTCAAATAAAGCTTAGAAATTGCTCAGACATGATTTGTTTTCATAGTTTATACAAAGGTGTCCTAAATTGTAATCATCGCAATTTCATGCATGTATATTATGTAGCATACTAGTCAACTCTGGTATTCAGAATCGGTGTTTAGTAATAATGCAAAACATATTCCCAATAGAGCGTCGCAGTCCCGCCTCCTACCCTGGACCAGGAAATGAAACCCAATGCATTATTCTCATAGACATTTCTTAAAGTATTTATTTAAAGACGGTTACGCCGCGGACAAAGCCAACTCGAGTCGTGACAACTCATGACAACACAAACAATATTTTGGACCAAACAAATAATTAGAAAGAAAAAAAACAGCAGGTTACAACACTTTTTTTGTTGTTTTTCTTCTTTGTAATTATTTGTTTGGTCCAAAATATTGTTTGTGTTGTCATGAGTTGTCACGACTCGAGTTGGCTTTGTCCGCGGCGTAACAGTCTTTAAATAAATACTTTAAGAAATGTCTATGAGAATAATGCATTGGGTTTCATTTCCTGGTCCAGGGTAGGAGGCGGGACTGCGACGCTCTATAAGCTGGTGACTGTTGAGCAAAATAGAAATGTTTGGCAGTTTTCCCTCGTACCTTCAGTTCAGCATTACTCTACTCTCGTACCTTCAGTTCAGCATTACTCTAACCCTAACCCTAACCCTCGTACCTTCAGTTCAGCATTACTCTCGGCGTTCTTGAGCATGTGAAGAAGGAACTCTGCACTCTTCTTGGGCCAACGTCCCTGTGTCCAGTCAAACTGCTTGGCCTGGAAAAAGGTACAAATGGGAATTAAATGAAAAGTCACAAAACCACAATCAAAGCTCTACTGTGTAATAGGTACCTTACCAGTGTGATGTTAAACTAGTCAACAACAGTGGACTAATAAGTACATGAAACTTGTTTTGACTAGGCAAATAAGAGATTGCTCAGACATGATTTGTTTTCATGGTTAATACAAAGGTGTCCTAAATTGTCATCATCGCAATCAACCTGTATTATGTAGGTCACTAGTCGATGCTGCTAAAATGGTATGGCTATACAAGACAGGTTAGACTTAGAATATTCAAAATGCTTAAATTAACAAAATATGACCAACAGACTCAGCACCACAGGTAACTTGTTACCACATGAACCCTAGCATGTCCCTTCTTGGATGTCATTAACCATTTTCAGCATAAACATTGCTGACCAATTGAAACAGCAGTCAACGGCAGAAATCATCTAGCACTACATTTAATTTAAGTGTTTGTGTGCCACATGTAGTGAAACTTCAGTTTCTGTCCAAATCTGTACTTTTGAAATGAGTATTGCCCAGTACTAGCTCTCTCACTTCAGACTGCAAAATCAAAAAT
Organism: Electrona antarctica; assembly: GCF_951216825.1. Classification (NCBI taxonomy): domain Eukaryota; kingdom Metazoa; phylum Chordata; class Actinopteri; order Myctophiformes; family Myctophidae; genus Electrona; species Electrona antarctica. The sequence continues at coordinate 5,895,415 of NC_136797.1, read as the reverse complement.
ATTGTACAATGTTGATTTCTCCAACCAATGTTAACTTCTTTCAACCTGGCATCCCTATTTGGGGCTTAAAGGCAAACCTTCAAAAACACAGCAGCTCTGTCAAAGCCAAGGTCTGAACGCAGTAATGCGTTAACTTGTAGATCAGACATTTCTTTTCACCATTTAGTCATTCGACTAAATTTAAAATGGGGTTCAAGTGTTTAAATCCGAAGGCTAATCATTACAGGAACTTGACAAAATCGTCAAATTGAGGATGGAAAATGAATACATCTCATTCTCACTTCCATTAACCCATTCTGGGCGGGAACCCCTTTGTGTTTCAAGCATTATGTTATACTTTAGCTATTGAAAGATAGCAGATCTACAAGCTCATAGCGTGGCACTCGGTGCCGCGCTATGAGCTTGTAGATCTGCTATTTTTGAAAAATCATGAAAATGTGGAAAAAGTTTCTGAAAACTATCATGATTTAGAAGACATTTGAAGAATCTGGTATCAGGTCGGGAAAAAACAACAACAACATTGTTCCATCATGACGGCGGCACAAGCACTGACCTGGGCACACCTTCCAACACCACCGTTGTAGCGACGGAATGGGACGCACTGTTTCTTGACACAGACGTCCCTCAGGTACTTGTTGGCCTTGCGGATGTGCATGCCCTTGATGGCCTGGGCCGTCTCACGGGTGTTCTGTTCGTAGAGAAGAAATACAAATACTCAATTATAAATGTATGTCAATGCTTGACTGAAGGCAGGGTTTCTGCACAGGCAACCGTAAACCTCAATACCTGCAAACTACAATCGCAGTCTAGTCTACAATATTTTTTTTTTTGTCCAGTCAAATAAGGCTACGGTCAAACAAATTGCTCAGACATGATATGTTTTCATTGTTACAAACTACAAAGGTGTCCTAAATTGTCATCATCGCAATTTATCAACCTGCATTATGATGCTGCTAAAGGTATTCAGAAGTAAAGTCAAATTATAAATCAGACTACATTACTTCCCTACTAACAGAACTGAAATCAGTAACATTTACACCAAAAAGAACCTTTTAAATACAGAGAAAAATAATGTTACAATATCTATCCAAATGAGTAAGAGGACTCGGTGAGTTGGAATGCATACTAAATCAAGTATAGAGAATGTAGCATTTCCACCTTACCTTGAAGTGAACACGCAGGTTGGAGCCCCTGGACTTGCATGCTAAGGAGGGAGAGGAAAAAACACATTTTAACAAAAAGGCAGCACCAGCAACACCATAACAAAATATTAAAATACGATACATGGTAGCTCAGTTTATGTTAGAGTTGTTTTCATGGGTAATCGAAAGGTGTCCTAAGATGTCATCATTGAAACCATGCAAAGTACATCGATTTATACAGTAAGCGCATCAGTGGTTCTCAAACCCTTTAGAATGTCAATTACCAAGTTTGGTATCAATTAGACCCCCATAACAGAGAGCACACAAATGGAACCAAATGGACCCGTAAGGGGTCCATTTTGGAGGTCTAAATTGAACCAAAGGGACCCCCATTAGTTACAGACTTGTGCAGGGTTCATTTGGTACCACCAAATATAATTTATTTAGCTGGGGGCCCACCTGAACACCCCCTCTAGTACACCCTGGGGGTCGCCGGACCGGACTTTGAGAACCACTGCAGTACATCGTGCATCGCTGTACGACAGTGTCGTAAAACAGCCGATTTAAACCAAAGCCTATAAACAGCGAAAATGATTGATATTACTTACATTTGGTCGGGTTCTCGGGGTCGAGCGAGTAGCGGACCATGTTGAGACCTACAGCAGCAATGAAACACAAACACGGGACGCCTTTAGTTTAAGTTTGAATACAACCGTGCAAGCTCTCATTAAACAGCGACACAGCGTAGGTTTAAAGCGTTAACATACGTGGATAATAAGCTAATAAAAGGGATCTAAACAAGTCAAATTAAACCATAATAATCATGCGGTTTAGCGACACACGAGACACGGTTTCAGGAAAATTCTGTTCAAAGATGGAAGCCTCCTCAGGCACAGACAGTGACAGCCAGCCTGCCTTCTTTCAAAGACAAATTAAACGTAACCATTCCAGTGAAATTCCTTTAATAATCATACTGTTCGAAGAGTCTCGTCGTGTGTTACGATAACGTATAACACAGAGACATTAATGCGGTGAGATGCGATAGATATTTAATAGATTTAAATGGTATTTCTGCACGTCGGGAAGCAGCGGCTCACCTAATTCTCCAGGCCGCGGAAAGAAAGAGGAAGCGCAAGTGCATGCCGGGACATCATATTGTTTTCCACCGTGGCTCTCGCGAGTGTTCCGGGGGCGGTCTCGCGACGGAAATAGCAGATCTTCAAGCTCACGTTAGGTCGCGGTGCCGACGTGCTGTGAGCTTGTAGATCGGCTATTTTAACCCTATCTCTTGTTTTTGTAGAGGTTCATTACCGCCACCAATTGGACTGGAGTGTACTGTAGATTACAACTATGTGTGGAAGAAAGAATACAAATGGACTACTATTAAGTATTAGAAGAAACAGGTGTAACTTGTAAGTACTTTTAAAACGTTGATTTTGGTTGATTGGCAATGGCTACTAGCATTGGTTCTCAAAGTGGGGTCCTGGAACCTTAGGGAGGTTCCAGGGGGTCACCATCAAAATGAGGAAGGAACAGCTTAATTAACAACACTTAAACCCTATTTTACTTTCGGCTATTTAAAAATAATTCAGAAAATGTACACGTATTGTCAGAGTTACAAACATTTAAGTGTCCATTTGGTTAACTATACATCATTATAATGGGGATCTCTGCCCTGGAACCCAAGTGCCAACTTGCGCCTTGCACACAAGTAGGCCATGCACTCTGTCGAGGCGACAGAGTGCATTTGTAGTTGGTACTGAGATACCACACTGGGTATCTCAGATATTTAACAAGTAGCAGCAGTATTAAATGGTAAATAAATGGTAAATGGTGCATTTATATAGCACCTTTATCCAAGGCGCTTTACATAGATTGTGCATTACATTCACCCATTCATACACCGATTGCGGCGGAAGCCATGCAAGGTACCAACCAGCACATCGGGAGCAATTTGGGGTTCAGTGTCTTGCCCAAGGACACTTCGACATGTAGCCAGGAGGAGCCGGGATTCGAACCGCCGACCCATGGATCATTGGACGACCTGCTCTACCTCTTGAGCCATCGCTGTGGCTCAAGATACACGGGTGGGCCATGCATTACCAGCTTGCATTGTTCCTAACTTGTGTGGTCTCTGAGTAGGCCGGTGACCAGACTGTATAATACATCTATTAACCCATTTAGACATAAGTTCCATTCTATAAATGTCTTCTAAATCCTGACAGTTTTCTGAAAAACCCTTCTATGTCAGTCGTTCTCAAACAATTTCATGTCAAGGACTCCCAAAAATATATGTAATTGGCTGCGGAGCCCCATCTGAAAATATGTTGTTTCCTCAGAAGCAAAGATTTGAGTTAAAAACGTTCGCTGTGAAAGAATATATTGAAACATTTGGGCCACATTTTCACGATTTTTCAAAAACAGCAGACCTACAAGCTCGTAGCGCGGCACTGAGTGCCGCGCTACGAGCTTGTAGGTCTGCTATTTTTCAATAGTTAAAGTATAACATACGGTAATAATGCCTATCCGTTTATCAGTGGCCATATATATGCACATGCATATATGGAAGCGGAAATATAGTCAACGTGTAAATAAAGGCAGGGCTCCACCGGACGCGTTGCGTTGCGTCTGCGTCGCGTCAAAAAACGCACCGGTTCAATTTTAATGCACGCGTCGCGTCTCCGTCAACGCGGGCAGTGGAGCCACCCTTCATTGATTAAAAAGGGAACATTCCCTGACGGTGACGGAGACGCGACGCTGACGCGCCCGGTGGAGCCCGGCCGTAAGGCTATCGCGGGGTCACCTAATGCTTGAATGCAAATATTGAATGCATAATATTTTAGTGGGTGTTAAATTGGATCGAAGGACTGTTATTCAAAGGTTAGGTTTAGGGCTCGCCTCAGTCAGTGTCCGATTAGAACTTAAACCGGGATGTTTAACAGGTGTAATTGGAACGGTGATCTGATCTTTAGTGAAGCTATGCAAGGTATCTGGGTTGTAAAGGGTTGTAAGGCCAGACACCTTGGTTCGTATGTGTTGAGGTGTTCTTGATCTTGATGCTTGAATCTTGTGTCTTGAGCCTTGTGTCCTATGTTCTGTACCTTGTGTCTTGCTTGAGTTCAGTAGACTGGGGATTTTGGATCGTTGGAGATACCATGTGCGTTGGTTTGGCATCTGAGGGTTGGAAGCTGAGAACTGACATTTTATACTGTGTAAGTCTGCTGTCAGAGTGATGTCAGAGTGACATCAGAGTGACCTGTCGTTATTCCACTGTCATAGTGATGTGTCGTCATTACCATCTGAACAGAAGATCCAAGTGATGATGTCAGCGTTGGTTTGCCCATATATGGTACTATTCAGGTAATGTACAGTAGTCTCGACTCTCGAAGGTCAGTCCCTACGTGGAGAGCCTTCGTAACAGTGGGGTTAGCCTACAGTACATGTGCTTGAGCACTTTACAAAAAAGGGGTTCCCCCACATCGACATACTCATGTGTCAAGGCACTCTGTTGTCGATGTGGCTATAAGGGTCTGCTTTGCTGACAAAAAAGGGATCTCTTCTACCCACACCGCCAAAAAATAAGATCACTTTGCTGACATTCTATTTATATACTGTAGTGTAGAGGATGTGGCGAGCGACCGAATTGATGCATTTGCATTGCTGCCAAAAAAATATATTGTTTCGCCAAATGGACATACTCCTGTGTCCAATTGTGGCGGAGGGTCACTTCACTGCGAAAACAAAAAATAATCACACCTGTGTGAAGTGAGGAGCGCTCTTATCATCATACATCATCTCATTCTGGCCAATTTGCGTTCTGACTTTTTCCGACCTCACTTTTATCTTCAATATGTACTTTGCTCAGCCAATCAAATCATCGCTATTGGGCGATCAGCCAATCACAAGCCAATGTTTGTGCTTACACAAACCCGGAAAGCTGGGCCTAGGAGGGGCTATTGCGGCCCTCGAAAAGAGGGACGGGACGTCTTCCCCACACGAACACACTCCTGTGTCGATGTGGCGAGTGGATCACTTCAGTGGATTCAAGTTTTGGAGTGCTTGTCAAGCTGCTGCGTTTGAAGCGAGCTCTTCTTCCGAGGAGACGAAGATCAAGTCTTGTGACTGTCGTTCATGCGTCTCCATTCTTACAGTATATGCTCTGCAGATCACATCTTCTCCATATCTGTGATCAGTGTCTCCCCTCACCGGTTCTCAACGCGAAACCCCAAGGGGTCCTCCTTGGAAGGGGGTTCCAGGTGGTCCCGAGCTAAAAAGATTGACAGATAGGAACCAAATGGACCCAGACCGGATCGGTCTGTAACTCCAATAAGAGTTAACTTAACACAAGATCTTACGGTGAAGATTGGGGTTCTGTGGCTATAGGTAATGTGTCTGTGTCATTGTTCCGACCCATTACTAACCCCTATCCCAAACCATAACTAACCATAACCGCACGCGGAAGCCACGGGGTGAGTCTTAACCGGTCACGTATACAGTTGGACTAACGGGATGTGGGACTAATGTGCAGTCCCCCTGTGACTAATACTGAGGGGTCCTTGAGAATCACTGCATGCTTTATGCGTTATGCTTCCTCCTGCCTATATTATATTGAACATGAAAAAATGACAATATAATATCTAGTCTTCCTCAGGGTTTACCCTCCATCCTCTTGACCATGGACAGGACGGTGCTGCCGCCCGGTGTCGTGGGCCTGGGCGTGATGGGTCTGGGCGTCATGGGCCTCTCGGGCGTCTGCGGCTTGGCGAACAGGGTCTTGAAGGTGTCTCTGGGCGTCGTCGGCCTCTCGGGGGGCGCCACCATCACCACCTGCTGCTGCATTATCTTCTGCTCCGCGACCGCGTAGAAGGGGCTGGGGCTTCTGGTCTTGATGCCCTCTCTCGGCAGGTCCTTCATCGTGATCCTTCCTCTTCCTTTGTCTTCCGCTGCTTGTTTTCCCGCGACAGCATGCTGGGTGGAGGAGGAAGAGGCGGAGGTGGTGGTGGTGGACAGCCAGCCCACACGCTCGGTGATGCACGTCTGGATGTAGGTGGAGCAGCCGGAGACGCGCACGTGCTGCTGCCACCACCAGTCTGAGTTCTTGGAGCACAGGTAGGTGGCCAGGGTCACCAGCGCCGCCAACGCCACAGCGTCTATGTAGATGTAGATGCTAATGAAGTTAAACATCGCTGTTGTTGATTCCCGCTTCTTGTCCTGTGTACGGGTATCACTCTGGTTCCGACACTGATTTATGGCTTTAGAGGACCGCCCGGACAGGCTTATATACATGACCCCTTACTGTCACAGCTGATTGGACAGGTGTTTAGATTACGTCATTGACTGTGGTATACTACTCAGAGTCTTAGATATAGACAGAGTTACGCAAACTGTGTTCACTTCATGGGGCTTCAGTCCAATGGCGGCTCTCCTACATAGACTTCTATTGAGACTGGGGACAACCAACTGGGACAAGTCCTGGACCGGAAGTAGGCAGAAATGCATTGGACCCAGCTTTAATCATCTTAAATCCCTTTATTTTAGATTGTTTTGTAGTAATAGTACAACATAAACATTACAGAGACATTAGTTGTTACTGTACAATACTTTAAAACAGTTGTCATGTTGCACACATGCCGCCCTCGTTGAAAACAATGTATTTCCAACTCCAGCTTGTCTCAGTTCAGGCTGCATGAACAGTGCTCGGACGCTCGGTTTCTGCCCCCTCAATATCGTAACTCTTCTATTAGATGGCTCTGGTACTACTGTGGTTCTCAAGGTGGGGTCCAGGGGGACGGACCACTATGTGTTTCCTTGAATGGGTGTTCCGGAGGGGTCCCCATGCACAGCATCACGATCAGTTTGACCACTTTATCCCTATTATATACGTTGGATATTCATAAATAGCCAATCTACAAGGTCACACAATGGGTTGAGAACCAAATCCCCGTTCACTTTCCTCATAGACTTTTCAGAAAGTATTTATTTAAATGGAGTTGGTACAACATAAGTTCAGGAGGAAGACCACGCCTTCAATGATAAATCGTTGACTAACACTGCTCCTCCTCAATAAGCCTATCTCACAGAATTTCCCCGCCCCCCTTAATACGCCCCCTTTCGGGGTTAGTGGTGATAGCGTGACGTCACTCCATAGACGCTTCATGTTAACAGAGGTAATTTAAGAAGTCTACAACTTTTGTTTTCTCAAGGTAAGCTTTGTTCTATCTGTTCGAGCTGATTTACCATATTGTTTGCTTCATAATAATATTGGTCTGTCACATTTTTACATTAGAAAATGTACTTAGATTCTCCAGAGAAAAAAAACGTGTAAATGCCCATGTTAAAGTCACCACTATTTACCGGAAGTGGGCGTGAAAAACGGGCTGTGAGATAGGCCTATCTACCCTAAGCTCCATCCTCGGCCAACTTCCTGCAACACTCTGTGATCAATCACCATGGTAACCCATCCAGTACCTCCCCTCGACTTATCTACCATGGTAACTGATAACCTTCCACCCAAACCCCTCCCCTTTCTCCACGTATTTATACCTGCACGTCTACCTGCCATTTCGTGCTTGGTTCTTCGTATGACTCACGTCACGTATCTCTCAGTCACACGGCCGCTTCCGTGTTTGCTCCTCCGCCGAATCCCCGTCCGATTTCAAAGTAATCATTACTTAACTTACCCTCAACTTAAGTTACCTTGCCACCACGGACGGACCACACTATCAGCATTCAGCACCGTCCCCCGTCGGAGAAACCTCGGACAGACGCCACCAACGCCAGCCAGCCACCCCGTATTCCAGCGCTGACACCCCGCCATCAACCGCTTCCTCATCGATCTCGTTAATGCCGTCTCACTGAACCTCCGTTCAGTTTATTCTTCCAACGCCAACCTGGCCCATCGACGTCGCGGGACACAAACACCACCGCGATCCGAGAGACCACCTCTCTCTCCCCCCCGCTGCAACTTCAAAACCGGCACACTTCTTGCCACGGACCTGTCACCTTCGCTGATTCGATGACGTCACTCCCAAATGCTGCGCTGACTGAGGCTGAGTTACACACCCGCCCACCAAGCAACTACAACACACAAAGCTAAGTTTCCTTCAACACCATTCATTCATACTACCCAGCCAACATGTCCATCTGGGCCCCACATGGGTTTTGACATGGGCTAATGGGCTCGGGTTCCAAGTGGGCCGTGCACCCAGTTTCCACAAAGGGCCCCCCTTCTACAAACCGCCGTGTAAGCACAGCTGGACAACGTTCTCTCTGCGGTGCCCTTCACGCCCACTCGCCGTAGCTATTGGCCGTACTGACAGCCTCTAGTTTTCATCACAACCACGCATTCTATTGCGCTACAATTCAATCATCTGCGTGTTCGTTTCCTCATGCTCCACGATCATGCAGATCACCCCCTCCTAACCTATTGAATTCATTCACCCTCCATTCAGCCTTTTACCCACCCACCCCTCACCCACCCAGTTCTACTAGTCCCCTCTCTTTTACCAGCCGCTGTGTAAGCACAGCCGGTCAACGTTCTCTCTGCGGTGCCTTCACGCCCACTCGCCGTAGTCGAGACCTCATCGGCCGTACTGACAGCCTCTAGCTTCCATCACAAACATCCCTCTACCATGCCGCCTCCTCCCCCTACTTATTCTTCTTCGACTAGAAACATTGTTCCTGAAGAAACAATGTAGGCTCCCCGCAAGCCAAACATTTCAGTAAATAGTACATCAACAGAGTTTCTAAGTGAAAGCGGGAAAGACTAGTCCTTCCATCCTTACACTCATCAGCCCCCATCTAACACTACCCACCCATCCCCTAGGGCTGCACAATCACTCAACTCCCTTGGTGAACTAGAAATTAACGGGCCATCATGGCAATGCATTTACCCAGTTAACGGACATCTACAGTCAAAACAATTTACTGATCGTCCGCTCATTAACATCTGATGTAACGAGCATTTACCCAGTTATCTCCCTCGGCACAGCGTGCCCCCTTCCACCCCTTCCTACCTCCCTCGGCACAGCGTGCCTCTTTACAACCCCTCCTACCTCCCCCGGCACAGCGTGCCCCCTTCCACCACTGCCTCCCTCCATCGGCACAGCGTACCCCCTTTACTCCCTCCTTCCCCTCCCTGCCTCCCTCCATCGACACAGCGTGCCACCGCCCCTCTGCACTACATGCTCAAGAATCGATTACCCCGTGATGCCGTTCGACGACAAGGATCAACTACCCAGTGATATCGGTCCATTACAAGAATCAATCGAATCTACCAGATCATCGTTGCGGCTTCCTTTGGGCTCTTAATTGACCAGCCGCCCGCTTCTCTACGCTCAAACAACCATCACAGTTCACAACACCAAACGGAAGCTCGTCCAGACCATTAAACTCCACCCTAACCACCTCCAACCTACCATTCTGTCCCAAACCATCATGGGGGAAGACCCTACGATGACTCATCCCGGGTCACCGGCACGACTATAAACCACACCTACCTACCAAGCTCTCTGTCGGCGCTACTCACCCCCATTCTCTAACACCATAGACCTGCTTCGCAAATCCCACCATCAAGCAACAACTTCCCTACAGACTCCAGTCAGGAACTCCTACCCCTCGTCTCATTCCACGTCACCCGGCTTCCCGAGAGCCTCTAAAGAACTAGTCACGTCATCCTCCTCGCCTCAAACCATCACCTCAAACCCACGTAGGACGAATCGACTCGCTCCACTCGGACCACGTCAACCTCTCCTGCATTCCCTGGGTTCCTAGGGTACTCGGAATTCAGTACTTCAATCCCGCATGCAACCTCGCACGCATCAGACAAGGCGCCCTCGGGTCTAAGAAACGCCCACCTTGCCACCGTCAAGTAACTGTTTCTTACGCACTCCTCTCTTGGGGTCCTGTAATGACGGAGTGCGCCGTCTCAGACGTCAGCCAAGACGGACGCCTCTCGCTCCGGGCCGTCTCAGATGTCAGCCAAGACGGACGCCTCTCTCTTCGGACCCCAGGCCAATACTCAGGGTCCAATACCCCCATCGGAGCCCACACGGGCATCTCTCAGGGCCGCCGCCCCTCAATCCCGGGCTACGCCCTTCATCCTCCCCCCTCAGGGCTTCGCCCTTCATCCCCCCTCAGGGCTTCGCCCTTCATCCTACCTGGCCTTCGTCCACCACCTCCCCCCCCCACAAGAGCTTCGCTCTACGAGCTTGCTCTCATCCTTCACCTCCCCCAGGGGCTTAGTCTTCACTATCAGGGCTTCGCCCTTCATCCCCCCCCTCACCCCCTCCCCCCTCCCGTAACGCCAAATCATCCATGTCTCCCTCACCCCTCGACCCTCCCCCCCCCCCCCCCTTCACCCGTCACCCAGCCCCTCGGAAACCTCCTACATCCTCACTCCCCCCCTCCTTCCCCTATTCCCAACCCCTCATCCTCCTCCCTTCCCCCTCATCCCCACGGACAGCCAAGGCCATCCCACGCATATCAATATGCACGCATATCAACATGCACCTCATTTCTATCATTCCTTCATGTTCCACTTCTCTTCTAAATAAACGCTAAACCATGTCAAACGATGTTCGATTGAATGTGTGGTCTGTACTAGTGAAATGGAGTTGGTACAACATAAGTTCAGGAGGAAGACCACGCCTTCAATGATAAATCGTTGACTAACACTGCTCCTCCTCAATCTACCCTAAGCTCCATCCTCGGCCAACTTCCTGCAACACTCTGTGATCAATCACCATGGTAACCCATCCAGTACCTCCCCTCGACTTATCTACCATGGTAACTGATAACCTTCCACCCAAACCCCTCCCCTTTCTCCACGTATTTATACCTGCACGTCTACCTGCCATTTCGTGCTTGGTTCTTCGTATCCCTCCCTCCCTCCCTTTTCCAGACCTAGAGTCTGGTCAGCCTGACTTTTCTTCCGCCGCCAAGGGGAAGTTTTTTGTCACCACTTCAGAAATTGCTTGCGCCCCGTCGCAATTGCCTACTCAGGATAGGACAACATCGGGTCTCCACAAGAGTGCACCGAGACAACTTGCAGTGTTCCACACCTTAACCAGTTTAATTGCAACCATATCCTCATTTTCAGGTTCCAGATGGGGGTCCTGTAATGACGGAGTGCGCCGTCTCAGACGTCAGCCAAGACGGACGCCTCTCGCTCCGGGCCGTCTCAGATGTCAGCCAAGACGGACGCCTCTCTCTTCGGACCCCAGGCCAATACTCAGGGTCCAATACCCCCATCGGAGCCCACACGGGCATCTCTCAGGGCCGCCGCCCCTCAATCCCGGGCTACGCCCTTCATCCTCCCCCCTCAGGGCTTCGCCCTTCATCCCCCCTCAGGGCTTCGCCCTTCATCCTACCTGGCCTTCGTCCACCACCTCCCCCCCCACAAGAGCTTCGCTCTACGAGCTTGCTCTCATCCTTCACCTCCCCCAGGGGCTTAGTCTTCACTATCAGGGCTTCGCCCTTCATCCCCCCCCTCACCCCCTCCCCCCTCCCGTAACGCCAAATCATCCATGTCTCCCTCACCCCTCGACCCTCCCCCCCCCCCTTCACCCGTCACCCAGCCCCTCGGAAACCTCCTACATCCTCACTCCCCCCCTCCTTCCCCTATTCCCAACCCCTCATCCTCCTCCCTTCCCCCTCATCCCCACGGACAGCCAAGGCCATCCCACGCATATCAATATGCACGCATATCAACATGCACCTCATTTCTATCATTCCTTCATGTTCCACTTCTCTTCTAAATAAACGCTAAACCATGTCAAACGATGTTCGATTGAATGTGTGGTCTGTACTAGTGAAAGACGTTTACGCCGCGGACAAAGCCAACTCTTGTCGTGACAAATCATGACAACAAACAAAAATTTTCGGGCTGAACAAATAATTAGAAAGAAGAAGAAAATGGCAGGTTACAACACTTTTTGTGTTGTTTTTCTTCTTTGTAATTATTTGTTTGGTCCAAAATATTGTGTTTGTTGTCATGATTTGTCACGACAAGAGTTGGCTTTGTACGACGCTTATACGGTCTTTAAATAAATACGTTTTGAAATGTCTATGGGAAAAATGCATTGGGAACTATTTCCTGGGCCTGGCGTCGTCATGAAAGGGGGCGGGACTGCAACGCTCTATAGCGAGTGTCTGTCTTTTTATTTAAATGGAATATTTAAATAATAACTGAGGGGGCACCCGGATTTGAACCGGGGACCTCTTGATCTGCAGTCAAATGCTCTACCACTGAGCTATACCCCCCTGTTGGCAAAACAGCATGTCTGTAGAGTGTGAACATGAATGTGAACACTACATGCTTACTGTGTGTTCTCTTGTGCCTTGCACAATACAAGCAATGCCGGGGGTGTATAGTGTATTCATTGCCTCGTGACATCATCCCTCCATATAATGGTCACGCCTCGTGACATCACGCCTCATGACACGTCACGCCACCATATCATGGCCATCTCCATATATGAAGATCACGACACTGACCTCATCTAACCCTGGATAAACCACGGAGAAGTCTGGATCTCATCACCTATAGATCTGCATATATGGAGCAGCAACCCTACATCTGACCTCAAACCCTTAGATCTCCAATTTACCATATATGGAGCTGACCTGTTCTGACATTCCATGTTGATCCTCCCCCACCCGTCCTTACTGTTTGCATATATACTGTATATTGCATGTTGTATATTGTATTTATTATGTTAGCCAATTATTGATGGCGTTGCTTTGAATGTGATGTCTTTGCTGTATCAGTAGCCTACATTTGTATTTGCCTGTAATCTGTATCTTAAAGGGATAGTTCAGATTTGTTTAAACTTAAGCTGTATAGTGGACAACTCACCGGGGTGAGTTGTCCAGTATTCTATGAAATACTTGCCAATAATATAGTGGTTGCAACTGTATTAATTGATTGCCCGAGTCCCGTGGTGGGAGTTCTGCTCTGGTTTTGGTCAATATTAAGTATTTCCGGTCATTAATTTTTGACCCATCTATCACACAGAGCTTTGTTTTTTGTGTCCATATCACTACGCCCAAAACATAGTTCCATGTGATAGAGGGGTCAAAGTTGAACGAAAGTTGCGCTAATAATTTAGAAATAGGTCAACAATACAAATGACGTTAGTTTGGTGAATTATTTTTCTTTTAATGCGTGGCCCCAGTGCCCCCCACAAAATGACCGGAACTACTTAATATTGACCAAAACCAGAGCAGAACTCCCACCACGGGACTCGGGCAATCAATTCATACAGTTGCAACCACTATATTAATGGCAAGTATTTCATACAGCATAAATTAAAAAAAAATCTGAACTATCCCTTTAACTGCTGTGCCGTCTTTGGCGACGGAATTCCTCTTGTGGGACCAATAAAGGTCTTATCTTATCTACTACCATGTGACACTTAAAATACTGCAGCTATATATGGGTTCTGACAAGGGACAGAACATAACCACATCACCCCCGGTCTGGCCTCACTGGCTGCCCTTTCTATGTTTTATTATTTGTTTTTCACTGAATGGCCTTGAACCTGCCTATACATTTCTGACCTGTTTTGACCCTGTGCCCATATGCAATCCTCCCTGCAATCTCAGATGGACAGATACGCTGTTACTCGAGGTCCCCATGTAGGACAAGGCTTGTAACCGAAGGAAATAGACAGAGCATTCCACATTTGTGGAATAACCTTCCTTTGGAATTAAGTTATCCTCTCATCTAGCATAATGAGTTAATGTAGCATGTTTACCTGATCAGTTTGTTTAGAGAGGTCTGAAGTTGCGGAAGAAAATCTTCATGTTGCTACATTACTAAATACATGGTCAGGAGACAGGGACCACATGCAATACCCTTACAGACCACCAGTGGTCCATGGACCACCTGTTGAAAACCCCAAGGACTAGATGATTGAAACAACTATACTAGAACCCTTTGGTGTTGTATTTGTTTTAATTGAACCGCCTGTGTCAACACTTTGTGTTTCGTTTGTGTCTGTGAAGCAAGCACAAACTTAATTTTTTAAAGTGCTATATGCAAATTCAATTATTATTATTACCGTATTTATTTATGTATTTACCTTTATCCTTATTCTATTTAACAGTACCTATATCAAATCAAATCTATGCCTTTTTCATGTCTTGTTTACTTTCGTTATTTTGTTTGTAGTCCAGGTTTGTAGTCCTTCATCGATTCGTGTGTGCACTGCCTCTGTGCTCTGTGCCGTTGCTCCTTCCATGCTGAACAGATGTGTGTATAGTGCGGGCGTCGGGCGATAGCAGATCTACAAGCTCACAACGCGTCGCATCGCGACGCGTTGTGAGCTTGTAGATCGGCTATTTTCCCCCCAATGCGCGACGCCGTCGTGCGACGAAGTGTATTGTATAACCTAGTAACCACCACCAGAAAGACATCCAAGCTCGTCCCACCCATAGGTCCCACCACCCCCACAAACATTGTGAAAACATTTTTTCACTGTGTCTGCACTCTGCTCTGCAGACCCGTCACCCCCCGAAAAGATCCTGAACCTGGCGATTAAAAAAACACACACACAACAGACTCTAATCTGAATAATATCGATCATCATCAATCATGTGGATATTCAAGAGGAAGAAAAGAAAGCGCAAAGAAAATTACATTTGGGACAAGTCGATGTCTGTGTCTCAGCCCAACCTCCTCATCTCCTCCTCCTCCTCCTCGTCCTCCTCTTCGGTGGATTTAATGGACATTGTGCAGCAGCAGCAGCAGAAGAAGGAGAAGAAGGAGTCGTTCCTGTTGTTGTCACCTCCTCCTCCTCCCCTCCTCTGCGCCAAGTCCTCCACCCCGGGCCGGAGCGGGGAGAAGGTGGAGGAGCCGCCGCAGGAGGTAGCTGTTGCCCGGCTGCCGCTGCTGCAGTCTCCCGGTCTCACTCTCCCCAGCAGCAGCTCCAGACCCCCGGCGGTGGCGGCGGACAGACCCTGGTCCCAGTCCCACCACAAGAGCGCCTCGCTCGGATCGGCGTCCCTGCACGAGCCGCTGGAGGAGGAGGAGGAGGTGGAGGTGGAGGCACTATCCAGCTGGGTTAATCGGACGACAGTCACACAGGTGACTGAGGTGGGCAAGAAAAAACTGCAGCAACTGGTGAGAATCTTTATTCATTTTGAATCATTTCACTTTTCTTCTCTGGATTAATTTAACTGCAGTGTATGTTGCCTATACAGTGCAAATGTATAAGTTACAATTTACATTTTCGCAGACGCTCCAGAGCGATTTTCAGTATAAGCAATAATAAAAACATGGTGATACATCCATAAAAATAGTTCATCATGAATCATATAAGCTAAGAAGTAGAACCTAACAGTGGAATATCTATATAGTTACTTAACCATTGCATTGATTGGTTACATTTGTATGCTGCTGACAGTTACAAATGGTCAGCTCAAGTGGTTGAAAGAATTCAGATTTTTTTTCCCTCTCTTTTTTTGCAATAGCATGCCATTCCTATACCACACCACAATGGTGTGGTATCCCAAAGTGGTTCCCAAAGTGGGGTCCGGGGACCCCCAGGGGTCCTTGAGGGAGTTCCGGGGGGTACCCAGCTAAATGATAGTTTGGAACCAAATGGACCCTTATGGGACTGTAACTCTGAGAGTGTACAAATGGAACCAAATGAGGGTCCATTTGGTTCCATTTGTACACTCTCAGAGTTAAATTGACATTGACTTTACAATATAAATTGAGGTCCCAGAGATTAGAAATGCGATTAAATGGGGGGTCCATAGACTAATGCATGTCAAACTGGCGGTCCTTGAAATTAAACGGGACGAGTATCACTGCTAGAGCTGTAAAAATCTTCTTTTATGGGGGGGTCCCTGGCATATCACTTCAAATGGGGGTCCGTGGGCTGATTAGTGTCAATGTGGGGGTCCTTGACATGAAAAAGTTTGGGAACCACTGATCTTCTAGGCTACTAAACTAAAGGTTTTAAATACTCATTATGCAGATTGCAGAATGGTCCATTTCACGATCATATTACTGGAGTGTAGCGCGCGCGTGCGTGTGTGTGTGTGTGTGTCAGACAGACAGACAGACAGACAGACAGACACAGTGGTGTGTGTGTGTGTGTGTGTGTGTGTGTTAGCCTACTGATGGCAGTGGTAATTACTGTAATGACTTTATGTGCTGCTGGGTAGATTAACCTATAATTAATAATACATCATCATTTATCACTTAATGATAGCCTATGTTTTTGTATTAATATGATAAATATTTTGTATTTTAATAATCTCGGTGCAGAATGCCCCATTTATTTCGGAATATTAAAATATGACTTAATTAACTGCATTGTAATTATTGATGCGTTCATAATATCTAATTAAAGTTTTAACTTCTTAATTGAAGCTTAAGTAGGCCTATACTGCTGTGGCCTATTTGGTGATTATTACATTATGGTTTAATGTATCTGCAAAGTAGCTAGAGGTATCAAATAACATCTTCAAAATGTAATGGAGTAGAAGTATTAACGTAGCAGAAAATGGGAAATACTCAAGTTGAGTAAAGTAACTCAAAATTGCATTATACGGTGCCCACACTTTTTGGACCTGAGAGCCACTTTGAAAATGACCAGCTTAACCAGATCTATACCCACCCAGGGGTGGCGGTGGCTCAGGGGTAGAGTAGTGGCTGGAGTTCGAACCCTGTGGGCTCCCCCAGAGTTAGTGTCAAAGTGTCCTTGAGCAAGACACTGAACCCCTAATTGCTCCTGATGTGCTGGTTGGTGCCTAGCCCCATATGTGCCCTCTCCCTACGCTCATTCTGTAGCTCCGGAGCTACAGAATGAGCGTAGGGAGAGGGCACATATGGGGCTAGTTGGTGCCTTGGTGCATGGTTTCCTCCGGCATCGGTGTATGAATGTACCATTTAACTTTGTAATGCTGACGTTTGTGTGCAAGTTCGCAACACTCTTGAAAACAAAGTATTGCATTGTGAGTTTTGAGCTGACAGGCCCTATTTGATGTAAATGACGACATGGCCCTAAAATATACATATAAGGAAAAAAAAGGAAAAAAAGGCATCTGCCACTTAAAACGTGACGTTAATTCAAGTGGCAGATGCCTTTTTTTCCTTTTTTTCTCCTTATATGTATATTTTAGGGCCATGTCAACCTACAAAGACTTAGTTTTGGGGCACCCATGCCCTACATGCATGTACTTAGTTACTTCCCATCACCGGAGGGGTGTAGTCTTTTTACAAAGAAGGCTGGTCTTTCGATGGTTAATGTCTGACAATGGAAAGTTGGCTGGACTGAGACAAATTATGTGATAATCACTCCCAGATAACAATCAGTACAGAAACCGAACACAGCTGACATCCTGTGGGAAAAACATCCATTACCTCTTCTGAAGGACACGTAAAGCAGCACTGGGTCACGTTTTTTAGTTAATAAAATGTAATTTGGTCCAATCTGTACGGTAGCGTAGACGTAGAGTATGTTAACGTAGACGTACAACCTATATTCACAATATGAACCCTATAGCCCAGGGGTTCCCAACCTTTCTATTACCATGAACCGGCTGACCGTTCATAAAATGTTCGTGGACTGGCATGGCTGGGGGGTGGGGTTGTGCGTCGCGGTCGCGCATCATCGTACCAAAACACGACAAGACAGTTGAGTTGACTAACCTCATTATTATATCACATTCACAACATAATGTTCTATCATTGTCATGACCATATCATTGATCCTGGTGACGCACAGAACTCATGTCCCGCGTACCAGCACAGGTCCACGTACCAGTGGTTGGGAACCTCTGCTATATCCTACCTATTCTGGGGGGGGGGGGACCATTCGTGGAAATCTGTAAGCTCACAACGTTTTCGACGCATTGCCATTGTGAGAGATTGGCTGCAGAGTACGGTACTGTAGAATAGAACTCTGAGGGGACTGTGGTCTTTTTGACGTGGGTTTTTTAAAGGACAGTTTAGACTCTTTGTAATTCTTGTGTTTTGTCAACACATGTCAAATGCCATATGTCAATAAAGCCTGTCGAATCAGAATCAGACACACGGTGTGTGTGTGTGTGTGTGTGTGTGAGTGTGTGTGTGTGTGTGTGTGTGTGTGTGTGTGAGAGAGAGAGAGAGAGCTAGATTAGTGTGTTTATGTGTGTTGGGGGAGGGGAGGGACAGTATTGAGGTGGGCTCATGTTGTTGAATCAACCCTAATATACCTGCTCTGACCTGCATGGATCCGATGTCACCTTGTGGAATTCTGGGAATTAAAAACTGTGTAGCCTGCATCTAGAGTTCTAGACCCTAGAATGAATCCAGCTGGAATCTACTACTATGGGCTCATATTACAGAGACAGCCCAGACTGACTGGAGGCCTAAACCCTAAATGGCTCCATGGCAGCCTACACGGAAGTAACAAAATAACTTTTACTGGAATTCCATTCCACCCACACATGTGTTGTTGCCCATTGTGCCTGTTGTTGCCCACTTTTTGGGGGAAAAGGCACGTGTGTGAGCACGTGTTTCTCCTAGAATTGTTTTTTTCTGGCGTGCGTGGCGTGTGTGTTTGTGTGTGTTCTGAAAACTCCTCTGTGCCAGTCTGCAAGATGCATGTATGCTGCAGACTGGCACGCTGGCAGGGTCTCCATTTTTGTGCACTCCGCATTTCTGAGAATTAAAACAAAGTAAGTGACCGCAGGGAGGGAAAGTCAATAAGAAGATGCATTTTATTGCATGATAATAAGCTGCCAAACATAAATTATTGATTAAAAAAACAAAACAAATCAAAACACTTGATGAAGGAAAAACACTTTGTCTGCTCTGCTTTGTTATACTTACTTACATGGTGGCAGTGTTGTTTTTGTCGACTAAAACTATGACAAAAAATGTTCGTCGACTACCTTTTTTCACTGACAAAAACTACATAAAAACTAAATAAAAACTGAGCCATGATGACTAAAACTATGACTAAATATACTGACAATTTCATCAACAAATAAAAACTAGACTAAAATGTTAGGAAGGGACTAGTGGACAAGAGATCCAGTATAAGTCATTTTACACTTGGTTGCATGCTGAAAATAGCAGATCTACAAGCTCACAATGCGTCGCAGCGCTACACGTTGTGAGCTTGTAGATTGTAGAACGTCCACCAAAATACATTTTAGTCATCATCAAAATCATATGATATTTAGTCGACTAAAGCTAGACTAACACTAAAACATCCCAGGTGACTAAAATATGACTTAAACTAAATGAAAACTATTGAAGAGACTACGACTAAAACTAAAATAGAAATTTGCTGCCAAAAACAACACTGCGTGGTGGAAGCTTGGAGTTATTAGCATATTAACAAACATGCTTCTCATTACTGCTTGACCTGTATGCATATTTATTTTATTTCTTCACTCACACACAGAGCTGTATCTAATCCTGTTTATCTTCTTTCTATATCTCTAGGCTCTTTCCACTAAAAAAAAACGACAAACAATATAATTTGTAGTACCAAAAATAATTTGACCCACTTGTGTGTACAACACATGATCTGTCTGTGTCATAATTGGTGTGTTATGTCTGTATGTCAGTGAGCCTGCCTCCAGTGAGCCTGCCTCCCCAGGCCTGTCTGTATGTCAGTGAGCCTGCCTCCAGTGAGCCTGCCTCCAGTGAGCCTGCCTCCCCTCCCCAGGCCTGTCTGTATGCCAGTGAGCCTGCCTCCCCAGGCCTGTCTGTATGTCAGTGAGCCTGCCTCCAGTGAGCCTGCCTCCCCTCCCCAGGCCTGTCTGTATGCCAGTGAGCCTGCCTCCCCAGGCCTGTCTGTATGCCAGTGAGCCTGCCTCCAGTGAGCCTGCCTCCCCAGGCCTGTCTGTATGCCAGTGAGCCTGCCTCCAGTGAGCCTGCCTCCCCAGGCCTGCCTGTATGCCAGTGAGCCTGCCTCCAGTGAGCCTGCCTCCCCAGGCCTGTCTGTATGCCAGTGAGCCTGCCTCCAGTGAGCCTGCCTCCCCAGGCCTGTCTGTATGCCAGTGAGCCTGCCTGGGGAGCCTGCCTCCCCAGGCCTGTCTGTATGCCAGTGAGCCTGCCTCCCCAGGCCTGTCTGTATGTCAGTGAGCCTGCCTGGGGAGCCCGAGGCCATGCTTGTATGTCTGTATGCCAGTGAGCCTGCCTGGGGAGCCCGAGGCCATGGTTGTTGTCCTACAGGTTCAATTCCATTCCAGAAGAAGATAGGATGTTATGCTCCAAATACGTTTTTTAAAATTCTTAACCCATTTTGACCTGACATCAGATTCTAAAAATGTCTTCTACATCCTGACAGTTTTCTGAAAAAGCTATGTTTCTATGTCAGTCGTTCTTCGATTCTTCAAAAATAGCAGACCTACAAGCTACGAGCGTGTAGATTTGCTATTTTTCAATAGCTAAAGCATAACATAATGCTAACACCAAAAGGGGTTCCCGCCCAAAATGAAACTGACTGACTGACTGGGAGCATAAAAGACAGTGTGCTGACATCCTACCTTCTTCTGTAAGTATATATTTTTGTTCAGCACCCGTCAACACTTGACAAGATGTGCGTGCTTCCCTTTTGGATTTTTATCTCAGTTCCATTCCAGGCCAGCAGGGTGTCCCTGAGCAAAACATTTTTGTAAAGAGCTTTTTCTTGCAACATTGTTAAAAAATTGTTCAAAGAGACAATGTACAAGCTCACAACGTGTTCGCTGTAGATCGGCTAGTTGAACTATTTTAAAATGTTTTTGCAAAATAGTCAAATATTATATGGCTAATATGCTTAGACGTTAAGGGTTAAAGGTATATTCAGTGATTTCACTTCATTCAAATACCACTTTTTTTTTTTTTTTTTTTGGATAATCCTCCCTACTATAGAGTGTGCTGACCATATAAGGAGTTCCTCCCTGTCCCCAGTGAGCCCCTGGGGTAAAAAAACCCTAGTTTCAGTTTTGGTGGCGGGTGGCAAAGCCTTCATCCAATCAGGATGAGAGGGGCCTTCCTCCAATCATGATCGAGCCTTGGTGCACATGCTGTTGGCCTGTTGCACTTCCCCCCACTGTAGAGCGTGCATGTGCACATTTTGTTACCGGGGCGGACTGGGTGGTTTTCCAAATCACCCAAATCACTGAATGCGCCTTTTAGGTAAGGTGGCGTGCAACATAGGACCCAACATCCCTGTTCTTCTCTTCTGTGGGCATTGATCAGCTGAGTGAAGCTGAAAAGGAAATTTCCCCTGTGGCTGCAAATAGGTCCTGTTTTTATTTTATTTTTTAGGGGCACTAGCCTCTCCTATATCCAGCTTGTGTGTGTAAACACAAACCTTTTCCTAGCACAAACATTAAATGCCATTGATAATGAATGGCCATTTTTACATCATAGTGTAAACACAAACATTAAAAGCTGGACATGATGATGTATAGAGAGAATAAGAGAATCCCTTTTTTTTTTGCATCCTTCTAGTTTATTCTTTTCCTGAAATGACACCTCTGCCTGAACCCCATGATCCAAGCTGTGATATTGATAGAATCTACAGTCAGAGCTGTACAGTACAGAGGCGTATATCTACAATAAGGCGAGGGCAGGCGTCCGCCTGTCCAAATACATTTCTGGCCTGGCCAAAATCCATGAGAAATGAGAAAAAAAGAGGACAAAAACAAGACCTGATAACTATTAGTGGACAGCTGATTGGACGTTGCGGTAGAGCGCGACCCTCAATCACCCATTGGAATGTAAATGCATGCCTTTCGGCCTTTGTATACTACTCGTCTGGCAGGTATATCTCTTTGAAAACCTTTAGTGCTACAATTGTGCGCGGGGAGACGAAAATTAACATATCTTGCCTGGCCAAAACGTAATTCCTGGATACGCTGCTGGTACAGTACAGCTGTAGGCTGTTATGCTAAACAAGTCCACCCGCTTATTGAGCAGAAAATCATTTGCATGTGTTTAAATGTAGGTCAGATCAGATTCAGTCAGATGTTTACAACAGCTATCTATCTGTGCCTGTGGCGTGGGAAAACCGGTGCTTATTATCAGACATGTAATACCCTCAGAGGAAGGTAGGGGGCGCACTGCTCATGTGTTTTAGTACAAAGCATGTTGTTACAATGCAAACACATAACAGTGATACTCTGATGAAGAAGATCGGGGCACAGTCTGCCGTTTAATTTTAATGGCTTTCTTAAGTTCCCTGTTTGTTAAACAATAGAGTTGGCATCCTAAATAAGTGAGGGGGCACCCGGATTTGAACCGGGGACCTCTTGATCTGCAGTCAAATGCTCTACCACTGAGCTATACCCCCTTGTTACATGGCTGGCAGAAAACTCATCCCTGTTCCTTTGTTCAAGGCTAGGTCAACAAACAGATTCTCACTTTAGCTAGCCTGCCTCTATTTGCATATCAATGCGTGTGTGTGTGTGTGTGACAGTGTGTGTGTGTGCCTGTATCACGGTGTGTGTGTGTGTGTGTGTGTTGAGTAGTTTAGTTTTGCCCATTAAGGCCTCAAAGCCGTTATCAGGAAGATCGGGCCATTAGCGTCGGTGCCTGAAAACATAATGTTCGGTGTGTATAAATTGCACCTTCAGTGGTAGCAGGAAGTCGGAGGGTTCGTTTACCGGTAATTCTTGCTCTCAGCACAGGTTCCAGATTCCCTGGAGCCGCTACTGTAGTATCCTATCCACCATTTCAACCTTTTAATGCACTTTATTGTTATGAGTGTTTCTTTTTTTTCTTTTCTTTTTTAATTCTCAATTCCTAGTCTCAATTGTTAGTATCCTGAGCAGTGAGCACACATCCAACACCACACATGTACACACACACACACACACACACACACACACACACACACACACACACACACACACACACACACACACACACACACACACACACACACACACACACACACACACACACTGTAACGGTTTGGCTTGGGGTGCCAGTTAGGCAAATGCCTAACACAGTTGGACCACTTGGGGACAACTGCTTATTTTTTAAAGCCAACCTTACAATGGATTACAAGGACAAATATAGCAATAAACCACATGAACCTGTAAACCATATAGCCAGGGATAGGTTACCCAAAAAGCAACCTTCACTCAATACAACAGTAAATCAGTAAATTCACACAGACACAGAAGAACTCAGTTTGATGTTGCGTGTATTAGACTTATAGAGACTCCAGCCCACACCCAAAATCCAGTCCACAGTTTCCAAAACCACAGTAGCGTCCACAGAGAACAGTCAATAACATTCACGTATTCACAACACCTCAAGGTTATTCATTCACTGAATGAAAGGTTATCATCCCAAAGAAAAGAAAACAAATTAAATCCCACGGCCTGTACCGGGGTGATTAGAACGAGGCAACAGGGTGTTCGTGTGTGAATGTGTGTGTGAGCGTGTATGGGATGGGGGGGGGGGGTAGGGGGCAGATACCAGACACAGATAGAGCAGCTCCGTTGCTGAACGACGATGAGACAGGCCCACGGACAGTGGAAAACGCCCCAAGGATTCACTTCTCAGGTTTTCGCTCCTCCACCAGGATCCGATTACAGCTGGGTCTTCATTCATCAAAACACACCGCGCGGACTATAACTCGCGACGCGATCACGTCTCTCCACAATAGTCTGGCTTCTCTCTGACAGGCGCCGCCATCTTGCCTACCCTTCCATTCATAGAACGTGAACGTAGAGGTACCAGCGTCGGGGGCGTGTCGCTGCGCTGACGTTAGTCTGTGGGTGTGCTGGGTTGTGCGTGGACATGAATGATTGTGGTGGTGTGAGTGGGTGCGTGTGCGTGCGTGCGATAGCAGATCGCTACATTCCTCCCCCCGTGTAAAAAGCCGAGCAAGAGGAGGCGTCAACTTCAGCTAAATCCTGGAAAATCTTCATCCTCGCTCTCCTCCTTGAAGACATCCAAGATCCGCCTCACGTCCTGTTCTTCAATCTCCTCCGCTGTAGGATAGCAGGGCTTTAAACGAGAGACGTGCACAATTTTCCTGTCCTCCCCTGAATCCTCCAGTACCACCTCATAATTCACCGGTCCAACCTGGTTGAGAATTCTGTAGGGACCCAGCCACTTTGGAGCAAGCTTGGCAGCGAAAAACTTCTCTGCCTTGGACAGAGGGTGAGCCCGCAGCCATACTCGATCCTTTTCCTTGAACTCCAGTTCCCGTCTGCCTTTATCATAATTTCTCTTCTGTCGAACCCGTGCCTTGTGTAGGTTTCCCTCCACAAAATCCTGCAGCTCACTAAGCTGAGTGATCTTCGGATACGACAGGGAATCCGGTGTGACTTCCCTTGGCTGCAGCATGGCCTCCAGAGGTCCTCGCAGAGGTCTGGCCAAATTCAGCTCGGCTGGGGTCACTCCAGTTGACTCATTGATGGCAGAATTGAGGGCAAATCTGAATTCAGGTAGGTGCTTGTCCCAGTTTTTGTGGTTGTTGCCTACAAAAGATGCTATCATGGTTTTGAGATTCCGGTTTATTCTTTCTGTCAGATTTGTCTGTGGATGGTATGCGGTGGTCATTTTGTGCTTCAAATTCCAGGTTTTGCAGGTTTCGTCGAAGAGGTGGGAGACAAACTGTGGGCCTCGGTCCGAAAGAATATAGTTGGGTACCCCCCAACGTGTCAGGATGTCCTGGATGAGTACTTTCGATACCGCCTCTGCTGTAGCTTTCTTCAAAGCAAAGAGTTCCACCCAGCGCGAGTAGTAGTCGACAAACACCAACAGGTACAGGTTCAACTTGGCACTTCTCGGAAAAGGTCCCATCAGGTCTACTCCAACCATTTCCCACGGATGGTGAACGATGGTCTGTTGAAGCTTTCCTGCCACCTTCCTACTTTCCGGCTTGTAGGCTTGACACACTTGACAACATCTGACATAATTGGTAACCTCCAGACTCATCCTTGGCCAGTACACCAATGATTGCAGTCTTCTGTAGGTTTTGTATCTTCCCAGGTGGCCAGCTAGGGGATCATCATGAAACCTCTGAATGAGTTGTTGACGGTGAGGCTCAGGTATGTACAGTTGGTAGATGGTTTGGTGGGGTTTCTCGAGCACTCTGTACACCATGTCCTCCACGATGGTGAATTTGGTGGTATCATTCACAACAACTTCTCCATTGTCCAGGATGGACTGATAGAGCTCTTGGATAAGAGGCTCAGTCTGCTGGGCCTTCCATATGACCTCATCTGAGATCGGGAGATCTTTCAGGGGGGTTGGTGGCTTGGTAGCCAGCATGGTAGCACAGATTGGTTGGGAGAGGTTGTTGTTCTCACCTGGGGCTCTCGACAGTGCATCAGGAACGGTGTTATATTTGCCTTTTCTGTATTCCACAGTAAAGTTGAACTCCTGAAGACGCAAGGCCCATCGGATCAATCTGGTGTTGGGTTTTTGGGTTTTGAAGACCCAGACAAGCGAAGAGTGGTCAGTTACCACTGTGAAGAATCTCCCTTCAAGGTAGTACCTCCACTTTTCTAATGACCACACGACAGCCAGGCATTCAAGTTCGGTGGTGGAGTAATTTCGCTCTGCTTTGTTCAAGCTTCTGCTAGCGAACGCTAACACCTCCTCTGAGCCCAAGCCCGTCTGTTGGACAAGCACGGCTCCAAGTCCGACCTCGCTGGCATCCGTATAGACCACGAATGGTAGATTGAAATTCGGATGGCCAAGCACAGGAGTTGTTACCAGACGATGTTTGAGGATTTCAAAGGCTGTTTGGCACTCTGTAGTCCACTTAAACTTGACATCCTTCCTTTTCAGGGCATTCAAGGGGTCTGCAATCCCAGAGAAATTGGGTACGAACCTGTGATACCAGCCAGCCATGCCTAAGAACCTTTGAAGAGTCTTCAGGTTGGTAGGCACAGGATATTCATCCACAGCCTTGGTCTTCTCAGGATCAACCTGAACGCCATCCGCAGAGACCATGTGCCCAAGGAATTTGAGGGAGGTGCGGAAGAAGTGACTCTTGCCCATGTTGACGGTAAGTTTTGCTTGTCTGAGTTTCTGAAGTACGGCCTGGATGTCTTGGAAGTGTTGTTGGGGTTCTTGTGAGTAAATGATGATGTCATCGAGGTATACAAAACAGATCCTCCCTTTGAGCTCTCCCAGGGCTAACTCCATTAGCCGCTGAAACGTGGCTGGGGCATTTTTTAGTCCAAAAGGCATGACTTTGAACTGGTACAGGCCCAATCCACAAACGAAAGCAGTCTTCTCCTTACTTTCAGGGTCCATCTTTACCTGCCAGTATCCAGAGTTGAGGTCTAGTGTTGTGAAGATTTTGGCTCCACACAGAGAGTCCAAAATTTCCTGAATTGTGGGCAGAGGATAAGCATCATCCAGTGTAATGGCGTTCAATTTCCTGTAGTCGACACAGAATCTGGAATCACCAGTCTTCTTCGGAATCAGAACAACAGGTGCGGCCCAGGCAGATGAAGATGGTTCAATGACATCATCGGCCAACATTTTGTCAATGAGCTTCTTCATGGTCTGGAGTTTGGGAGGTGATACACGGTATGGTTTTTGTCGTAGTGAGATATTTGAGCTGACCAAGATCTTGTGCTGTAGAAGTTCAGTGCGACCCACTTGTGTGGTGCAGACGTCCGAGTTATCTTGAAGTTGTGAAAGTAGTTGCATTTTTCCAGTCTGTTCCAGGTGCGCATCCTGCACAGCCGTGCTGAACACTTCAAGAACTTCTCCCCCCGTTGTAAGAGAAAGGTGAGAGGGTGGAACAGCAGAGAAGTAGTCACAGTACCGGGTAGGTTGATGTGCATCTGAGGGTTCCAGCAAGAAATGAAATTGTTCTTTGTCATTGCTTTTGAACCAGTATGCATTGTCAGTGACATCAATTTGCAAGCCACTTTGGCAGAGGAAATCTAGGCCCAGCACGCACGGAATTGCCAAGGCGTCAGAGTGAAGCACAGCAGTGGTTTGAGTAAATTTTTTGCCATGTAAGTTGTAATTCACTTCACTCTGACCCACTGGGGTTTTTGGCTCTCCATCGGCCAAGTATATGGGACCCTTAGTCCAAGATGTCATTTTGCCTTTTCCTGTGTCCCTAATTGATGTCCATAGGTCCTGATTCAGCAGTGTGAAGGAGGACCCAGTGTCCACAATCGCTGTCCCTTTCCAAGCACCCAGCGTCACAGGCACCTTCAATTGGAGTGGTGGCTCCTTTGAGGTTTGCTGGAGTGGTGATGCAAAAAGCTTTGGGGAAAATACCTGCGCAGATGTCACAGAATTAGCATTTCCTTTACCTTTCTTTCCATCATCTGCATAGGGACATGTAGCAGGAGCATGTGCACCTTTGCAACGCCAGCAGAATGGATCTTGACTCTTAGAGGAAGATGATGGATTCACAGGAGGTGTGGATTTCACAGAATTATCCTGTCGTGGTTGTGGTTTTGATATCTGTACTCGTTTCTCATAAACAAGTTGATTTTCCATGTCTTTTTCCAGTTGTTGTCCAAGTCGAACCAAGCCATCCACAGTGTTCACTCCACTGCTTCGCAGCTGGCTTGTAAGCTTTGGATTCAAACTCTTCAGAGTGAGTTTGATTATGTCCGCCTCACTGATCTCAGGCTTCCAACGTCGGCAGAGAGACCTGTACATGTAGGCAAAATCTCTAATGCTTTCATCTTCACCCTGAACTCTGTTTCGAACTCTCTCAGCCAACTCGTCCTCATAATCCTCAGAGAGGAATGCAGCCACAAATTTCGCTTCAAAATCTGGCCAGGTGTTAGTCTCCTGGCGAACCACATCCCACCAGTCTCTGGCAGTGCCATGCAACACATTCCTGAGGGTGGCAATGAGTTCATCATCCGTCAGAGGATTAATGGCGAGAAAGTCCCTGCACTTTTCCAAGTAAAGCAAGGGGTCTGGGGGGTCCTCACGCTGTCCAAACGTGGGGAATTGGATTTTAATGGGGGGGTCTGCCCATAAATCCTCCTCTTAGTTCACCCTGCAAGCTGTCCGGGAGGGCTGCACCTCCACCAACGTGTAGCGTGGACTGCAGCCTGCGGTGAAACTGACCAGATGGTGCAGTAGTAGCTATGACGGGAGAGCTGGTTTGTGGTGTGGTTCCCGGCATTGCAGTAGTGTTCAAGGAATGTTGTTTTATGGCTAACACTTCTGCGTTCACTGTGTCAATATTTTTCAAGCATGTGGTTAATGATGAGTGAGTGTTGTCCAAATTTTGCTCAATAGGGGCCAGCGCAGTGCTAACATCCCTCAGCAGTTCAGCATGGTGGTGTTTCATTTTCCAGTTCATGGTTGAAGTGAACTGTGTTCGGAGGTAATCCAGGTGCTCGATCATTTCTTTATGCATTCTGCTTTGACCTTGTTCCACTGTGGTGGTTATTGTGTGCAAAATGGTGTCATTCATTGCTCTCATTTCATCCTGCATTTTCGTGATCTGTTGATCACCCATTGTTAGCATTGTATCCTTGACCTCTCTCAATATAACAGTATTACGCTCTTGTTGTTTCACCAGTTGTTTGACATTGATTTTTACCATGGTTTCTAGGTGGTGATGGGCAACACGCATTCCTTCCACAGCAGCCACCACATCCACCAATGTGGCTCCCAGCACTGTGGAAGAGGTCGGCCTCAAGGGTTGGATCAAATTGTCACAAAGATCCATGTCAATCAAACTGTAATGACTCTGTGCGTCACTCCTTGCACCGGATTGTGGATCCGGCTGATTGCTCTGATTTATTGCGCTCCTTGCAGGTGAATTTCCAGTTGGTTGATTGATTTGTGCATTTCCATCAGGCTGATTTTGTGCATTTCCATCAGGCTGATTTTGTGCATTTGTCACTGGTTGATTTTGTGCATTTGTGACTGGTTGACTTTGTGCATTTGTCACTGGTTGATTTTGAGAATTTGTCACTGGTTGATTGATTTGTATTATTGTACTCATTGCGTGTGGAGCCACAATTTCTGAAATGTCCACTAGGTTTCCATCCATAGTAGCCATGTTGCATTTGAATCGTTTGTTTGACTCAATAAAGTTATTCCCCACTGAGTTGGCGCAGTTTTATTTGTTTGTCTGCTCCTCTGTTGAAAAAGATTTTCGTTTTTTGTGTGAAACTGAGACAGTTGATTTTGTTTGAGGTCCTTTTTAAATATCTGGGGTGCCACTTTTTATGTAACGGTTTGGCTTGGGGTGCCAGTTAGGCAAATGCCTAACACAGTTGGACCACTTGGGGACAACTGCTTATTTTTTAAAGCCAACCTTACAATGGATTACAAGGACAAATATAGCAATAAACCACATGAACCTGTAAACCATATAGCCAGGGATAGGTTACCCAAAAAGCAACCTTCACTCAATACAACAGTAAATCAGTAAATTCACACAGACACAGAAGAACTCAGTTTGATGTTGCGTGTATTAGACTTATAGAGACTCCAGCCCACACCCAAAATCCAGTCCAGTTTCCAAAACCACAGTAGCGTCCACAGAGAACAGTCAATAACATTCACGTATTCACAACACCTCAAGGTTATTCATTCACTGAATGAAAGGTTATCATCCCAAAGAAAAGAAAACAAATTAAATCCCACGGCCTGTACCGGGGTGATTAGAACGAGGCAACAGGGTGTTCGTGTGTGAATGTGTGTGTGAGCGTGTATGGGATGGGGGGGGGGGGGGGTAGGGGGCAGATACCAGACACAGATAGAGCAGCTCCGTTGCTGAACGACGATGAGACAGGCCCACGGACAGTGGAAAACGCCCCAAGGATTCACTTCTCAGGTTTTCGCTCCTCCACCAGGATCCGATTACAGCTGGGTCTTCATTCATCAAAACACACCGCGCGGACTATAACTCGCGACGCGATCACGTCTCTCCACAATAGTCTGGCTTCTCTCTGACAGGCGCCGCCATCTTGCCTACCCTTCCATTCATAGAACGTGAACGTAGAGGTACCAGCGTCGGGGGCGTGTCGCTGCGCTGACGTTAGTCTGTGGGTGTGCTGGGTTGTGCGTGGACATGAATGATTGTGGTGGTGTGAGTGGGTGCGTGTGCGTGCGTGCGATAGCAGATCGCTACAATACATACATACATACATACATACACAGGACTCAGAGTAGCATCAAAATGCTCCCATCTGTTAATATTGTTTCTCCCAAGGCTATGTAGAGAAGGAACAGTCATATAATTATTATATCACATTCTAGGCACTTAAGTTGGCACACATAAGTATCAACAATATTGCAGGATATTAGGCCTGCTGGCCTTTAGGTACTGAATAATCCCACCGCATTCTCGTCATGTCTCCTAACCTCACCCATCCATGCACCCCCTCAGCATACAGTAGCTGTCAATCAGGCTTTTTTTTCCCTGGTCAAGAGATTAAGGTTAAAGCCAACTATAGTATCCTCCTCCTCCTCCTCAGGTTAAAGCCAACTATAGTATCCTCCTCCTCCTCCTCCTCCCTATAGTCAACTGTTAAGTCATGAATCTTTCCATGCATGCACTCTTCTTTCTTTTCTTTCTTTTCCATGCACTCTTCTTAGTAGTTTTTGTATATATAGTATTGCTGTTCAGTTTTCAACTGTCTGAGAAAATAAGCTCTGCATGATTGATCCTTTGGACAGGTTTAATCTTTGCGTCGGTCACTCCTTCTTTGGCAACGGAACGGAGCAGCGTACGTGGAACTAATTAAGAGGAGCAACGCAAGAGGAAGAATAGGTGGATTCTTTCATGTTTAGAAGGTGCCACGAGGGAGGTACCATCTCTCTACCCTAGCTGTCGTTTTAGACCACTCTACTTCTACCTTCCACTCCTCTAACCTCACCTTTCTGCATTCCCATCTCTCTACCTTTACAGTGAATGGAAAACTGAGGCTCTGAGTTGAGTGTTGTTGATGATGCTCTGAGGACCAAAATGTCCACTCTCTGTGAAATGTCCACTCTCTGTGATATGTCCACTCTCTGTGAAATGTCCACTCTCTGTGTCACTTTTTTCCCCACTTTTGTAAGTAAAGGACACATTTTTTACATCTAAAGAGCCTTAGTTTTCCTTTCAGTGTGCGAGCCTTTTTTGTTGTTGTTTATGGACTGACTATAATATGCTGGCCCCTCGCACCCGTTTTCAGCCCCGATAGCAAGCCCTTGAGAGAGCAAACGTCCCCAAGTCTTTTACATTTCCGCATTCCCGTTGTTCTACCTCGTTCTGCGTCTTCACTGCCCCATTTGTTTCCACCCTTTACTCCATGTTAGACTGTTAGACCAGCCTCTAGTGTTCCCCCTACAGTTTTCTCCATGTTAGACTGTTAAGGTGGTTGCACACTTGACGCGTTTATCGGAAAACCGACGGACAAACGCTGCTAAAAATCCGAAAAACGCAGCGGTGTGCAGGGCCCTTTAGACCAGCCTCTAGTGTTCCCCCTACAGTTTCCTCCATGTTAGACTGTTAGACCAGCCTCTAGTGTTCCCCCTACACTTTCCTCCATGTTAGACTGTTAGACCAGCCTCTCTAGTGTTCCCCCTACACTTTCCTCCATGTTAGACTGTTAGACCAGCCTCTCTAGTGTTCCCCCTACACTTTCCTCCATGTTAGACTGTTAGACCAGCCTCTCTAGTGTTCCCCCTACACTTTCCTCCATGTTAGACTGTTAGACCAGCCTCTAGTGTTCCCCCTACACTTTCCTCCATGTTAGACTGTTAGTGTTCCCCCCCTCTATAATATCAGTCCACCGTCTGCACCCTGGCGTTTGATGACCGAGGCCTTGGTCACAGACTCCCTGCTGGCGTTTCGAGGCTTAATCCGCACTGGCTCTCGCGATGAGTCATCCACGCTGGCGTCCACGTGTGGCCGGCTGTTATCGGTGAGCGCATTCAGTACGGTGTCCCTCTAGGCTCATGTTTAGGCTCAATTGTTTTCGTGTTATAGTCAGTGGTTTTCAACCCTTTTCATATCAAGGCCCATTATTTAGTCAGCATTTGAGCCACGGAACCACCATTTGAGGAGATTTAAACTCAAAACGTATGATTTTGTCCACAATTCCATGCTGTATTGAGGTGGTACCATAGGAGAAGATAACAGGCAAACGTTGATCAAAATATCTTACAGTATACAGTCAGTGTATACATAAGTGCTTAACCCATTCTGGGTGGGAACCCCTTTAGGTGTTTTAAACAAACAGATCTACAAGCTCATAGCGCGGCACCGAGTGCAGCGCTACGAGCTTGTAGATCTGTTTTTTTTTATCGTGAAAATGTGGATGTGCAAATCTTTGAATATAGGCCTATATTCTTTCAGAGTGAATGTTTTTAACTCAAATCTTTGCTTCTGGGGGGGTCCCTGGAACTACATATTTGGCCGCGGAAAATATGTAGTAGTGTATTTAATACAGATAATTCTGCGGGTCCTTGACATGAGAATGATTGAGAACGACAGACAATAGAAACATACTATAGGTTTTTCAGAAAACTGTCAGCATTTAGAAGGCATTTGTAGAATCGAACTCAGGTCAAAATGTGGTTAAATATTTAGAGGGGGCACCCGGATTTGAACCAGGGACCTCTTGATCTGCAGTCAAATGCTCTACCACTGAGCTATACCCCCTTGTTACATGGCAGGCAGAACACACATCCCTGTTCCTTTGTTCCAGGTTCTCACTCCTCCCTTTGTTTGCATATCAATTGTGTGTGTGTGTGTGTGTGTGTGTGTGTGTGTGTGTGTGTGTGTGTGTGTGTGTGTGTGTGTGTGTGTGTTAGAGACCTGCGGATGGAGTTTTTTTGTCAACCGCAACTTCATTATCCGCCCGTTATCCAACCGCTTCATCCTATTTATATTAACCACACCGGGTAAATCCGTCATCTGCAGGTCTCTATAGAGCGTCGCAGTCCCGCCCCCTGCCAGGGCCCAGTCCCGCCCCCTACCAGGGCCCAGTCCCGCCCCCTGCCAGGGCCCAGGAAATGATTCTCCATTCATTTTCCTCATAGACATTTCAGAAAGTATTTATTTAAAGACGTTTACGCCGCGGACAAAGCCAACTCTTGTCGTGACAAATCATGACAACAAACACAATGTTTTGGGCAAAACAAAGAATTAGAAAGAAGAAAAAAAGCAGGTTACAACACTTTTTTTGTTGTTTTTCTTCTTTGTAATTATTTGTTTGGTCCAAAATATTGTGTTTATTGTCATGATTTGTCACGACTCGAGTTGGCTTCGTACAACGCTTAAAAGGCCTTTAAATAAATACTTTTTGAAATGTCTATGGGAAAAATGCATTGCGATTCATTTCCTGGGCCAGGCGTCGTCATGAAAGGGGGCGGGACTGCAACGCTCTATACTGGCTTGGGACACCACAATGGAAATATATGAGGGCATAACTCATAACCCAACTCCCCCGTTATCCAAACACATTAATTATATCATCCTATTTATATTAGCCGCACATTCTGCCAACCGGTGCATCCGCAGGTCTCTGGTGTGTGTTGTAAAGTGCTTAAATAACTGAGGGGGCACACGGATTTGAACCGGGGACCTCTTGATCTGCAGTCAAATGCTCTACCACTGAGCTATACCCCCTAATGCACATTTGTGTTTCTTTGTTCAGGACCAGGTCCTCACGGTCACTCCTCCCTTTGTTTGCATATCAATCGTGTGTTTGTGTGTGTGTGCGTGCGTGCGTGCGTATGTGTGTATTTTGTGCCTAATCTCACAAATCGCTGGACCAATCAATGCCAGTTGGTCAAGCGAGACATATTTACGATAACTGTGTTAGATTACACTTACATGCACATGTTACACACTGTATGAAGACAACTTCCGTCCAGGTTCCAAACAATCTTTTATTACACTGTAGAATGCAACCAAACAGAGTACAAGACAGTCTTAGATTACAATGGGGTTTTCACTGTTGTCATCCTGACTGTCTTCTTGCAAGCATGCCATATCTGAGCTAACTTCCTGCTAAACAAGAAAATAGATTCACAAATGTCTTACAATGTAAGCACAATTAAAAGGCATAGACCTACAGGTAAATACATGAATTATGGATGCAGCAAATAACCTTTAAATGACTTGTAAATATAGAACATAAAATGTGATTGAATTCAATGAATTGTAAATGTACTCTAGAACATGAAATGTGACCTGTATATATCCAACAACAATTGTAGTGAGACATATAGAACCTGAAACAGCGGACTTGACCGTTATCTCTGTATTGAATAGGCGAAATCATCCGTTATCAGCACCTTCGAATAGGGCCAATATGGCCATACTGGCATACTCACTGTTTCAGTATGTCATTATCACCTATTGTCATTATCACTGATGTCCTGACGGAGGCGCGCCGTGTCTGGTGGCCTTGAGCCACGTGAGGCACCGCCGAGCGAGGCGCTAGCCGAACGAGTCGCCGTGCCGAGCGTTGCGTTGCGACGGCCACCAGACCCGACTCAGCGCCGTCCGAGTTACGTCCCGATAGGCAGAGAATAGTATATATTAGTAGCCCCTAGTTTCCATGCTCCGACAAGAGTTGGAAATGACACGTCCACCAGGGGGAAACCTTGACCAGGCTATGTTCAGCCAAGGGTGAGTATGCCAGTATGGCCATATTGGCCCTATTCAAAGGTGCTGATAACGGATGATTTCGCCTATTTAATACAGAGATAACGGTCGAATCCGCTGTTTCAGGTTCTATATGTCTCACTACAATTGTTGTTGGATATATACAGGTCACATTTCATGTTCTAGAGTACATTTACAATTCATTGAATTCAATCACATTTTATGTTCTATATTTACAAGTCATTTAAAGGTTATTTGCTGCATCCATAATTCATGTATTTACCTGTAGGTCTATGCCTTTTAATTGTGCTTACATTGTAAGACATTTGTGAATCTATTTTCTTGTTTAGCAGGAAGTTAGCTCAGATATGGCATGCTTGCAAGAAGACAGTCAGTGAAAACCCCATTGTAATCTAAGACTGTCTTGTACTCTGTTTGGTTGCATTCTACAGTGTAATAAAAGATTGTTTGGAACCTGGACGGAAGTTGTCTTCATACAGTGTGTAACATGTGCATGTAAGTGTAATCTAACACAGTTATCGTAAATATATCTCGCTTGACCAACTGGCATTGATTGGTCCAGCGATTTGTGAGATTAGGCACAAAACACACACATACGCACGCACGCACGCACGCACACACACACAAACACACGATTGATATGCAAACAAAGGGAGGAGTGACCGTAAGGACCTGGTCCTGAACAAAGAAACACAAATGTGCATTAGGGGGTATAGCTCAGTGGTAGAGCATTTGACTGCAGATCAAGAGGTCCCCGGTTCAAATCCGGGTGCCCCCTCAGTTATTTAAGCACTTTACAACACACACCAGAGACCTGCAGATGCACCGGTTGGCAGAATGTGCGGCTAATATAAATAGGATGATATAATTAATGTGGTTGGATAACGGGGGAGTTGGGTTATGAGTTATGCCCTCATATATTTCCATTGTGGTGTCCCAAGCCAGTATAGAGCGTTGCAGTCCCGCCCCCTTTCATGACGACGCCAGGCCCAGGAAATGAATCGCAATGCATTTTTCCCATAGACATTTCAAAAAGTATTTATTTAAAGGCCTTTTAAGCGTTGTACGAAGCCAACTCGAGTCGTGACAAATCATGACAATAAACACAATATTTTGGACCAAACAAATAATTACAAAGAAGAAAAACAACAAAAAAAGTGTTGTAACCTGCCGTTTTTTTCTTCTTTCTAATTCTTTGTTTTGCCCAAAACATTGTGTTTGTTGTCATGATTTGTCACGACAAGAGTTGGCTTTGTCCGCGGCGTAAACGTCTTTAAATAAATACTTTCTGAAATGTCTATGAGGAAAATGAATGGAGAATCATTTCCTGGGGGGCGGGACTGCGACGCTCTATAGAGACCTGCAGATGACGGATTTACCCGGTGCGGTTAATATAAATAGGATGAAGCGGTTGGATAACGGGCGGAAAATGAAGTTGCGGTTGACAAAAAACTCCATCCGCAGGTCTCTAACACACGCACACACACACACACACACACACACACACACACACACACACAATTGATATGCAAACAAAGGGAGGAGTGAGAACCTGGAACAAAGGAACAGGGATGTGTGTTCTGCCTGACATGTAACAAGGGGGTATAGCTCAGTGGTAGAGCATTTGACTGCAGATCAAGAGGTCCCTGGTTCAAATCCGGGTGCCCCCTCTAAATATTTAACCACATTTTGACCTGAGTTCGATTCTACAAATGCCTTCTAAATGCTGACAGTTTTCTGAAAAACCTATAGTATGTTTCTATTGTCTGTCGTTCTCAATCATTCTCATGTCAAGGACCCGCAGAATTATCTGTATTAAATACACTACTACATATTTTCCAAATGGGGTGCAGCGCCTGAAATGTAAATTATGAACATCCAACATGGACTGTGCAGCCCAAACATATTGCCTATGGTATATGGCCAGGTACTCTCAACATAAACCCACACCCATTATGCCCAACAGGCTACATTAGCTAATCCAGTCTTAGCATGAGTTAGCTGCCTTCACTTCAAATGCTTAGAGCAAGCATAAACATGGCACCACACTTTATAATCAACTTCATATGTCTTGTGCACTTCTCTCACCTGTAGAATGCAACCAAACAGAGTACAAGACAGTCTTAGATTACAATGGGGTTTCACTGTTGTCATCCTGACTGTCTTCTTGCAAGCATGCCATATCTGAGCTATAACTTCCTGCTAAACAAGAAAGTAGCATCAGAAAACAACTCATATGACCAACCCACTACTGCCATCTAGTGGCGGTGAAAACTATGCTTCACAGGTGAATTTATTAAAGGACCACTTCACCACTTTTCAACCTATCTTCATATAATTGGTCCTCACTAATAATCATGAAAAAATGGTGCAATTCTTTTCTACTCGGCCTGTGTCTCATAGGAGGGCTGTGGGCAGTTCAGAAACCCGTCCACCAGTGACATCATCGATGGGGAATACAAGCTAATAGAAACTGCAGGCTTTCTAGTCCTGAAAAGTTGCAATGCGAAAATGGAAGCCATCGTTCTCACGATAATGAAAATCTAAACATTTTTGTTTAAAAAAATCTGCCTAATGATGATTTCTGAACTGGGGTTCTGAACTGCTCACAGCCCTCCTATGAGACAAAGACTGAGTAGAAAATAATCATGCCATTTTATCATGATTATTAGTGAGGACCTATTATTTGAAGATAGGTTGAAAAGTGGTGAAGTGGTCCTTTAACACAAAGTGTACTAATAATCCAAAAAGAAGATGCTCTTAGCCCCTAAACCCTCCAGGGTGCCACACACACCCAGCTTGGTGGACAGTAGGAAAGCAGGCAGAAAGAACACAGCTATATACAAATATCAGAGAAGAACCTGCATGTCACTCACTGGACCAAGTTGTAACCAAAAATCACACCTGTGTGAAGTGAGGGGCGCAATTATCATACATTCGTACATCATCTCATTCCGGCCAATCGGAATTTGTGTCCTCACCTTCGAAAACCCCTAACACAGCAGTTTGATTCTGTTACTTTGTCAGTGTGTGTGCAGTTCAGTCAGACAACTCTTAGAGTGAATTTAGAATATATATGTATTTATTGAGCATAATTGAGCATAGATATATGAAGCATAGATTGGCGTCAGGGCTCTGTCTCCCTATTCATTCCCTGTAACATTAACATTTTAGTTAAATTATAAGCCAAGTAGAATGACAGGGAATGAATAAAACCCCCATGCAGGGGGATCTAGAAACAGAGCCTGTATACAGGTGGATGCTGGGGAGGCGGTAGTGGGATTTGCAAAAACTTCATGAGCAACAGGTTAGCAGCGAGCGAGGCAGGGAGACAGCAGCAGCAGCGACGCACGACCGCACAGCGGGAGAGAAGCCAGGAAAGAGCAGATAGGTTTAAATAGCCGCTCTGATCAGGTAGAGAGTGCATGAGACTAGTCACCTGATCAGGCGCTCACGAGTTGCCTGCCTGAACTAGCTCTGCAGGCTTCGCATCATTTTTGGTTGGCTCCGAACATAGTACTGTCTCCATCTTGATGTTAACATATCCCTGTTAAGTGAACCATCATCATCCACATGAAAAGATAAGTAAGTTTGTCGGTTTCATTGATTATGATTTAACTTTCCTGTCCATCATCATGACAGACATTGACATCTTGACAAGGGCACGCATGTGACAGCCAGTCTCCAATGCTCTGCCACAATGCTAGCCAACTATGCCAGTGTCTCTGTGTGTAATATAGAGGGGGCACCCGGATTTGAACCGGGGACCTCTTGATCTGCAGTCAAATGCTCTACCCCTGAGCTATACCCCCATGTTACATGTCCATCAGATTACACATGTGCATGTGGTCCTTTGTGCATGGCTAGGTCAACACTTGTTTTTGTTACAGATGTAGAGGATTAAAAGCATACATTGAAGAAATATACTTAAGCAATATTCTTTGGATATACGGGAAAAAAAAACAGTCTACAAGCTCACGGCGCCTTGCATCTTACGATGTGTGTGATTTTGTACATATAGGCTCATTGGCTGTAACAAAAAAAAGCATTTACAAAATAATGGACCTTTTGCACAATGGGTATTTTAGCGTTTGGAATCCTGAGAGGGTTGTGTGTAGATCATGTACACTGCAGTAAGAGTATTATTTTTGTCCTGGGGCTATGCACAGTAAATCTGCTGTAATCAGCTTGTAATTCACACACGGACGCCCGTGTCAACACGCCCAGACACTACCTACCTACCCACCGTAGCACTGGAATCTGGTTTTGGCTGTTGTCCCACAATGAACACTCTGCTATGTGACTCAATTTAACTGTTAAATTGAGTCACACACGCGCACACGTGCACGCGCACACACACACACACGCAGGGCTTTTCAAAGGGGCTGCCGCAAATGTACCTGAGTTGCACTGTACTTTTGGCGTTCATTTCCGATCTACAATAGTACACCAAATCTCTGATCTCATTGTGAGCTTGTAGCCGCCCCATGGGGATGGGGATGGGGATGGGGATGGGGTGGCAGGGGCAGAGTGGCTGGATGGCAACCGCAATGTTGCCAGTTCAAACCCGGGCTCCCCCAGAGTCAGTGTCAAAGTGTCCTTGAGCAAGACTCTGAACCCCTAATTGCTCCTGATGTGCTGGTTGGTGCCTTGCACATTGGTGTATGAATGTGTGAATGTAATGCACAATCTATGTAAAGCGCCTTGGATAAAGGTGCTATATAAATGCACCATTTACCATTTGTGGTCAATGAGCTTATTTTCAATTTAATTAGTTTGAAAGAACTACTGGTCTAGCATCATCAATGCTGACATTTATTGTGTAACTAATCATACTGTATAACTTCAGTACAAGTTCACAGTGATGCCTCCAGTCCTGAAGAAATCTAGTCTATTTTCGTTGCACGACACTGGCGTGCAACTATAAGTATAAAGCAGGCTCCAGTGCTTGGAGGAGAGCAGCGGGTGCTTTGACAGGTGAGAGAGTCATGATCACAGGTATTGACCTGGATTGAGTCCGAGCGGACCGACTCAGCAGTCTGGCCGATACATCGACCACTATTTGGCCTCGTTGTGACAACATCGGTATCGGCAATTATGCAGCCGAACAAAAATATAGGTTCAGTGTCACAATTTGATGAAACAATAATGAACAACCTTTGAGCCTCGATTCTGGCAATTCTGCAGCCGACGTGTCTCGATCTACACGCGTGTAGATTGTTATACTACTCTGTGGAATGCACAGGGAGTGCATTCCTAACCTGACTCCGCCAGATGGGGCAGCAGAGAGTGCACTGGGTTCCCCCCTCCTGGGGGAACCCAGTGTACTCTCTGCTGCCCCATCTGGCGGAGTCAGGTTAGTGCATTCCAGCCCTGCCTGAAATCCTTACATTCTCTTGCAAGATTTAGGAAAGACCTTAAAGGACCACTTCACCACTTTTCAACCTATCTTCATTAGGTCCTCACTAATAATCATGATAAAATGGCACCATTTCTTTCTACTCAGTCTGCGTCTCATAGGAGGGTGGTGGGCAGTTCAGAAACCCGTCCACCGGTGACATCATCGATGGGAAACTGCAGGCCTTCTAGTCCTGAAAAGTTGCAATGCGAAAATGGAAGCTATCGTTCTCACGATAATAAAAATGTAAACATTTTTGTAAAAGAAAATATTGTTTAAAAAAAATCTGCCTAACGATGATGTCACTGGTGGACGTGTTTCTGAACTGCCCACAGCCCTCCTATGAGAGTAGAAAGAAGTTGTGCCATTTTATCATGATTATTAGTGAGGACCTATTATATGAAGATAGGTTGAAAGTGGTGAAGTGGTCCTTTAATTCATGGCTCCATCTTCATACTAACTGGTCATAGTTAGTTTTTTTTGTGTATAGTCCATTTTTGTAAAAAAAAAATTAAACTGCCAATAAAGTATTTTATTCTATTTCTGAGTGTAGTTTAGGATGGTGGGTGCAACAGGTAGGGTTATTTCTGAGACCCCCTTTTCCACCGGTTGGTTCTTTTTGGTTCTTAGTCCATGACCCAGAGCTAAAAAAAAAAAGAATATATATATATATATATTTTTTTTTTAAACATATGTTTATTGATTTTTCTTTACAACATAGTCATTTCAAAGCAATTATTCACATATATCTTTCCCCCCACAACCCCATGGCAGCACAAATACAAAACAAAATCTTCGAAGAAACATCAGGAAATGTCCATAAATACAGAACAAATTTTTAAAAAATAATAATAATAACAACAACAACAAAAACACATTACATACAGTTAACTAGACCTATATTAAATTGTTTATATGATCAATACAAGTAAATGTATACATGATAACCCTTCCACAATAGTAGCTTTTTCATATTTTCTATTATTTTGCATATTTTCCTACATAATGCCTCATTTGCATATTTAAAATTTGTAAATTTGTAATACAATAAATCATTGTCTTCGTGTAAGACTGTAAGTAATCAACCGGGGAAGTTTCATGGTGATAACAACCTAATAGGGGTATGGTTTTGCACACTCAATTCATAATTAACGTTCCAATTTTGGAGCTCATGGACTAAGGCCTGACTCACACCTTTCGATCTAGCATACAACATTGATGCATGCTAGATGTAAAGAAAGGGTTTGTTTACATCTTGCCCCAATGCATTTCCAATGGAAGTCACATGGTTTGACACAACATTTGTGTTGTACGGCTTTCGGCTGTGTTTCGACTGCCCCCCTCCCCCTCATACAACACAAATGTTGTGTCAAACCATGTGACTCCCATTGGAAATGCATTGTGAGCTTGCATCAGTCAATAAGTCTCATGCATCAGCCATACATCTATCTGTTGTGACCGTGTGAGTCAGGCCCAAGAACCAAAAAGAACTGAACCGGTTCCCATTGGGAACCAACCGGTGGAGAAGGGGCCTGAGTGTAGTTTGGATGGTGGGTGCAACAGACAGGGTTTAATCGTTCTCTTCTCGGTGTAGTTTGGTTGTATGGGTCAGCCACTGCAGCTCTGGGTGGAGTCCTGTGTTGCATGACTCTCTCTGGCCTCCATTTCCTGTTTCTACACCATCCTGCCAAATAACTGTATAAAGCAATAACACCCCCACACAAAAGAAAAGTGGAAATGATCAGACATTCAGCATTTCAACCCCCAGGATAGCGTAGGCCGTAGGCAGTGATGGAAAGTGTAA
Source organism: Electrona antarctica (assembly GCF_951216825.1). Classification (NCBI taxonomy): domain Eukaryota; kingdom Metazoa; phylum Chordata; class Actinopteri; order Myctophiformes; family Myctophidae; genus Electrona; species Electrona antarctica. The sequence goes on along the minus strand of NC_136797.1, from coordinate 5,853,529 downwards.
AGTGTACTTGAAAAAATAGCAGATCTACAAGCTTGTTGTAGGTATGCTATTTTTGAAAAGTCTTTGTTTCCGGGGGGGTCCCTGGAACTACATATTTTCAGATGGGGGCTGGAGGCCAAATACATATAATTCTAGGAGTCCTTGACATAAAGTAGTTTGAGAACCACTGATATAGAAACATAACGTTTTCAGAAAACTGTCAGGATTTAGAAGACATTTGTAGAATCGTCTTCAGGTCTAAGTGGGTTTTAAGTCATGTACAAAGTTGAGGTACTTTTACTTTACTTGGAACTAGCGGTATGTCCATTATCCCCCCATCCTTAGGGGTGCAGGTTATCTGTCCATTATCCCCCGATCCTTCTCTGCATTGTTGTTGTGTGTTGAGACACTACGAGGTCTGTGATTAATCTAGATGCATTTAGACACGCGCCTCAGGTTCCTGCAACCTCCATTGATTTGTTGTTGCTGTCTGACTGAGTGCTCTGTGTCTCAGTGACTGTGTGTGTGTGTGTGTCTGTGTGTGTGCGAGCGTGCGTGTGCACTGTGCACGTGCGTGCGTGCATTGCTCCTTGCTTGTGTGATTTGGAGAGAGATGGAGACAGCTAGATTGTGGCCGTCCATTGTTGATCTATGAGATAGGATCCAAAAGGAAGCACGTGTCGTATCTCCAGAAATTCTACAGGTGCTGGTCCAAAATATACGTACAATGGAAAGGAAGGGATGTCCACACACTGTTTCTCTGCAAAATTTCGACCCTTGCCCCAGACGAAGATTGTTGATCTATGAACATATAATCTGCAATGGAGACAGCTAAGGACTGGGTGTTCAGTCACTTCTGATCTATGAATATTATCTTCATAACAAACTCCTTAGTTATAGATTGCTGTGTGTTGTTTTTTGGGGGGGAGATCGATGCCCCGTTTATTAACCGTTTGCAAGAAGTAGGCTATACAGTGGTGCACAGTTATACAATATTTGAACAGTCATTTACTCTGCCCCATCTTGCTCCTCCAAAGAGAGGGGATTGTTGAGTCGTCAATGTCACACTTGTTGTTCTTAGACATGATGGGACCCCTCAGCCTCAGCCTGGCTTGTGAGAGAGAGAGAGAGAGTGAGAGTGAGAGAGACGGAGGGAGAGGGGGGGGACGGACGGACGGACAGAGAGAAGTGTCACTCAGGTCCCGTGGGGACAGAACAGAGAGGAGAAAAGCATGTTTTCATTTTGGATTCAAAATAAAGTGCATTGTTATCAGCTTCACTTTTCTATTGGACAATAGTTTCCCCATGCATCACAACAATATACTGTATGTGTATGTGTGCAGTGTATGTACGGCGGCGGTGGCTCAGGGGTAGAGTGGCCGGATGTTAACCGCAAGGTTGCCAGTTTGAACCCGGGCTCCCCCAGAGGAAGTGTCGAAGTGTCCTTGAGCAAGACACTGAACCCCTAATTGCTCCTGATGTGCAGGTTGGTGCCTTGCATGGTTTCCGCCGACATGAATGTGTGTGTGAATGTAAAGCGCCTTGGATAAAGGCGCTATATAAATTTACCATTTATATGTATGTCAGCATCTACTTACGTGATTACGTCACTTTTACGTGTATGTACACAACGTGTCAGGGGCCTGTGTGTGTGTGGAGGGAAGGGGGTTTATGGGGTATAATTAAATATTATAGTAGCTATGAGAGGGGTGCTATGTGCATGTATGTGTGTACGTGAGTGCGTGCGCGTTGCGGGCAGAAAGCCAACAGGCCAGAGAGACGTGCAGCTATAGCAGAGAGATGGAAATCTCTCTCTCCGCTGCTCCAAAAGCACTCAGAAAGAGGTTTTAGAGAGAGGAGGAAGCTGCACTCGTGTAATTTCCTGTCAGCGGTTCCCCCCCCCCCGGGGACAACCTTATACAGCTCAATGGGAACCTTTCGCTGTGAGTGGTGCTGCCTGCTAGAGAGAGTTATAGATGCTGTTGTTTGGGGGCGAGCGGAGCGGAGTGGAGTGCACAGTGCTTCACCGGGAGTATTAGACAGCAGCTCTTTACTTATGTGTGGTGGTGGTGGAGGACGCGACAGGCATGGCGGTGAGTTTTATAAAGCGAGGAAGGAAGGAAGGAGATTTATGGCGATACATACGAGCATGACTGATGGAATGACTGACCGCTGCACTTCATTCAGGAAGTGTTTTAAGAATACCACACAGCAGTATAATGAGCGGTACTTAGCAGCGTATATATACCTGTGTCCTCCTATCCTGTATGTCTGTGATGTACAGTACTGAATGTGAGCGTGTCACTATTAATGTCTTATTATTTATAGGGCCGCAGCTATTCATTGTTCTCTTATAGCGATTATTCTGTCAATTCCTGTTTTGATTAATGGAACAATCGAGAAGTGTTGTTGTTTTTGGACACCATAAAACAATGCATACTGGTACTTATTATAATGAATGACATTGTGAAAATGTGTTCTTTCTTTCTTTCTTTCTTTCTTTCTTTCTTTCTTTCTTTCTTTCTTTCTAATCACCTAAATCGGCTAGTCTGATTAACCACTTGTATTTCTTTTTAAACTTAAGGGACAGTGGGAAAAAATGGAAAATGACTTTTCATCAGGCATCAGATGCCTGATGAAACTCATTTTCCATTTTCCATTTTTTTCCACTTCTCCAGTCCCAGTTATCCGACCGTACGCACCTGTCCTCTGTAGGTGTGCATAAGGACCTTTTATTTCTTCTAAACTTCAGGGAAACCTTTGAATTATTTTTGGAAAAGGTCTACAGCAATGCTTTTTTGTATTTACCCATTCTGAACGGGAACCCCTTTTGGTGTTTTAAGCATTATGTTATACTTTAGCTATTGAAAAATAGCAGATCTACAAGCTTCAGCTTGTATTTTTTTTTTAATCGTGAAAATGTAGTGCAAATCTTTGAATATATATTCTTTCAGAGCGAACATTTTTAACTCAAATCTTTGCTTCTGGGGGGGTCCCTGGAACAACATATTTTCAGATGGGGGTCGGCGGCCAAATACATATAATCTTGGGGGTCCTTGACATGAAAACGTTTGAGAACGACTGACATAGAAACAGAGGATTTTCCAGAAAACTGTAAAGCCAATGCTTTAACTGTAGTACACACGTTTGACTTTCACATGTAGTGGAGTTATATTTGACCAGGATTATCTCTATACTTGTAGGGTTGAGCACGTTGTCATGCAATCACTGACTGACTGGTCTTAATTCTTCCATCTCCAGAGCATGGGAGCACCTGGCACCTCAGGGGTTAGTCCCGACAGATCTCTGCCCAGCTCGGGGATGTACAAGCTGGACATCGAGCTGAAGAAAGGACTGAACCTGGCCATCCGGGACAGAGGAGGTACGTTATTTGTCTTTTTGTTCAAGTTACAATCCGAAAACCTTTTATACACATTGTGAGCTTATAGTTCAGCTATTGTAAATGGGTGCCTTTATATTAAGTGCTTTATATGCAAGGTGCATTTCATTCATCCATTCTCACACACCGACAGTGGAGGAAACCACGCAAGGCACAAGGACACTTTTTTTTAACTTAACCCATTTTGACCTGAGATCAGATTCTAAAAATGTCTTCTACATCCTGACAGTTTTCTGAAAAAGCTATGTTTCTATGTCAGTGGTTCTTTTTTCAAAAAAATAGCAGACCTACAAGCTCGTAGCGCGCCACTCGGTGGCGCGCTATGAGCTTGTAGATCTGCTATTTTTCAATAGCTAAAGCATAACATAATGCTAACACCAAAAGGGGTTCCCGCCCAAAATGGGTTAAGTTGTATGAAATAATTGCCATTAATATAGTGGTTGCAACTGTATTAATTGATTGCCCGAGTCCCGTGGTGGGAGTTCTGCTCTGGTTTTGGTGACATATTAAGTAGTTCTAGTTCCTGTCATTTTGTGGGGGGCACAGGGGTCCACGCATTAAAAATAAATTAATCCACAAAACTAGCATAATTTCTATTGTTGACATATTTCTAATTAGCGCAACTTTCGTTCAACTTTCTATCACATGGAACTATGTTTTGGGCGTAGTGATACGGACGCCCTGCCCCGCCCTGCCCCGCCCTGCCCCGCCCCGCGGCGAGAGAGCGTGGGAGGTGAAATTGAAGAGAACGACCACTCCTTTTTCAATCATGCCACATTATACATAATTAATGTTATATTATCACTGGAATCTTGAGGCCTCCTAGACCTAGAGAGAGAGAGAGAGAGAGTTACCCTAGTCTCACGTTACCAGACTGTTGCCTCTTGCCATTTCCAAATGCTTCCGTCAAGCAGGTCTGGAGCAACGGATGCTCTGATCATGAGTACAATATAAATGCTCTGGAGCAACGGAAGCTCTGATCATGAGTACAATATAAATGCTCTGGAGCAACGGAAGCTCTGATCATGAGTACAATATAAATGCTCTGGAGCAACGGAAGCTCTATCTGATCATGAGTACAATATAAATGCTCTGGAGCAACGGAAGCTCTGATCATGAGTACAATATAAATGCTCTGGAGCAACGGAAGCTCTGATCATGAGTAAAATATTAAGCGGAAGTGGAGCCTCCTCCCCACTTCCATTTCGTCTTTACAGTCACGCAAATGTATGCGAATATAAATAGAAATCGTCTAAGCATATATAGCTTGCTGCTTAGCAGAAATGGAAATAATAAAAAAAAAAAATTAAAGATATTTTAAAATGTATTTTCGTGAACGGATTTCCTTCCTCAGATTTCGGGAGGTGTAGGTCCAGACTCTACATAGCATTCGGAGATTGTGGAATAGTTGTCTGGCTACGCGAGACTAGAGACAGAGTGACCCCTACGTGAAGATGAAGCTGTGTGACTGACTGACAGTATAGTTTTTGGTGTTCCAGGTACCAGCGACCCCTACGTGAAGATGAAGCTGTGACAGTATAGTTTTTGGTGTTCCAGGTACCAGTGACCCCTACGTGAAGATGAAGCTGTGACAGTATAGTTTTTGGTGTTCCAGGTACCAGTGACCCCTACGTGAAGATGAAGCTGTGACAGTATAGTTTTTGGTGTTCCAGGTACCAGTGACCCCTACGTGAAGATGAAGCTGTGACAGTATAGTTTTTGGTGTTCCAGGTACCAGTGAGCGACCCCTACGTGAAGATGAAGCTGTGACAGTATAGTTTCTGGTGTTCCAGGTACCAGCGACCCCTACGTGAAGATGAAGCTGTGACAGTATAGTTTTTGGTGTTCCAGGTACCAGCGACCCCTACGTGAAGATGAAGCTGTGACAGTATCGTTTTTGGTGTTCCAGGTACCAGTGAGTGACCCCTACGTGAAGATGAAGCTGTGACAGTATCGTTTTTGGTGTTCCAGGTACCAGTGAGTGACCCCTACGTGAAGATGAAGCTGTGTGACAGTATAGTCTTTGGTGTTCCAGGTACCAGTGACCCCTACGTGAAGATGAAGCTGTGACAGTATAGTTTCTGGTGTTCCAGGTACCAGCGACCCCTACATGAAGATGAAGCTGTGACAGTATAGTTTATGGTGTTCCAGGTACCAGCGACCCCTACGTGAAGATGAAGCTGTGACAGTATAGTTTTTGGTGTTCCAGGTACCAGCGACCCCTACGTGAAGATGAAGCTGTGACAGTATAGTTTCTGGTGTTCCAGGTACCAGCGACCCCTACATGAAGATGAAGCTGTGACAGTATAGTTTCTGGTGTTCCAGGTACCAGCGACCCCTACGTGAAGATGAAGCTGAACGGCAAGGAGGTGTTCCGGAGCAAAACGGTCCATAAGAACCTGAACCCGGTGTGGGATGAGAGGACCACTCTGGTGATCGACAGTCTGAACGAACCGCTCTATCTAAAAGTAATGCATACACTACACCTCCACCACGCACGCACGCACGCACACACACACGCACGCACGCACGCACGCACGCACGCACGCACGCACGCACGCACCCGCAAATGCACACGTACAAAGCATCTCATTTATTATTATTTTATTTTTATTTTTTTATCCCACGATTTTGCAACCCAGTTTTTTCACCTAGTGCCAATTATCTAATGTAATCCTGGGTGTGGTTGACATGGCGTAGGATCCATAGGTAGACTTTTTTTTGGGTTATGCTGATTGGCTGAACGGGTTGTCCGTCAATGCTGTAGTCCTGTAACCACAGATCAGATTCCATTCGCATGTATGGAAATGCAATTTCTCTGACGTGGCCAAAAAAAAAGGCAGAAATGTGGATCGAGCAAATCATAACAATTTACTCACTGGGAGATCTAAAGGTCAAAGGTCTTTTGAGTGCGAGCGATCAGTCCCTGAGGGATCCTCACTGCCCTCTGCCATATTGCCGAATTTAACCAATTTAGACCTGAGGACGATTCTACAAATGCCTTCTAAATCCTGAGAGTTCTCTGAAAAACCCACGTTTCTATGTCAGTGGTGCTCAAAGGTTTTCATGTCAAGGAAGGAGCCCCACAACTATGTAATTGGTCGCCGACCCCCATCTGAAAATGTTTTTCCAGGAGCCGCCCCAGAAGCAAAGATTTGAGTTAAAAACGTCCACTCTGGGCTTTGGGCCGTGGCTCAGCGGTCCAGGCACCTTGGCTGGTAATCCAGTCTGGCAGTGTGCCGCGGGTTTGACTCCCGATCCCTGTCCCTCTATAAAAAATATAAAATAAAGGCGAAAGCCTAAAAAAAAAAACGTCCGCTCTGAAAGAGAAGATATATTCAAACATTTGTGCCACATTTTCACAATTTTTCAAAAATAGCAGATCTACAAGCTCGTAGCGCGGCACTCGGCACCGCGCTATGAGCTTGTAGATCTGCTATTTTTCAATTGCTAAAGTATAACATAATGCTTAAAACATCAAAAGGGGTTCCCGTACTGAATGGGTTAATGAAAAACGATATCAGAACTGCCAAAATTGCCAAAATGGCAACTATACTTTAGAAACAAGCCCCAAAAAAAGCACAGTAAATATTTGCAAGCACCTTCACGGAAAAACAAGTCCAAACTAAGTCGCCATAATTTATAAATATAGCAGTGCCTCACAACAACCTCAGCCTGCTGGCCTAAAAGTCTAACATCTTCCCCCAAATCAGAGGGAGTTCCCTTTGGCTTAGTGGTTAAGATGTTGGCTCTCCACACGGGAGACCCGGGTTCAAGTCCCATGGGTTAGACGTGCACAAAAAAACCCTGTGTGAGGTCAAAAGGGGGGGGGGGTGAGTGTGGCAGAGTAGTGCCTCACAACCTCATCCTGATGGCCTGAAAGTCCAACATCTCCCCCGAGTCACAGGGAATTCCCTTTAGCTTAGTGTTGTTGGGTGAAATCAGCCCTCGGCTATTCCTGTAAGAAATACTGTTTTTTTCAGCATCCTCCACATTCTAGCAGCACCTTGTAGCATGGCTCGTTAGACAATAGACAATATCCATACCTCCTTGGTTTGAATGCTGCTCACGTAGACAAAACAGGAAAGGGCGCACAGTGCACACCAGTGTTGGTGAGGTGCTGGCCTAACGCAGTAAATAAGTAAAAATGAGAAAAAGGGAATGATTCCCTGAAGAAGACCTACTAGGTCGAAACGTTGGATTCTTGTCAATAAATATACAGCATCGTGGCTACGTGTGTGCGGCCTTTTTCCTCATTTTTACTTATTGAATGCTGCTCACGCCATCTTTTTTTTTACGTCCATAAAGTAAAGTTTGCTTTGGTCTGACGTGCGTTGCGTCGTCCTTGCGGTTATGTTTAGGTTTGGGGTTTGGGGTAGGGTAGTAGTATTGTCCAGCGAAAAAATGAATTGTTGTGGCAGCAGGATTTGAACTCGTGAAGCATGGATTGCAAGTCAGCGTGGTAGTCCACTAGACTAGCAAGGCAGCTGGCAGAATTGGGTTTTGTGTTTGTATTAGAAGGTGAAGCTCCGCCAGCACAGACAGCGCTTTCCTTGGCTACTACTAGTAGCCGGCGCGGTAAAACGAGCGCACCCTAGGAAATGGTCGTCCATGAATACAATATTCGTGTACAGGGTTAGTTCAGAGGTTTGCAAATAGCCTACTTGCCATTAATATAGTGGGTTTTCTGTCAGCTTAACACAGGACACACTGACAGAACCTTCACGTGAGCCAGATTCCAATACCCAGAATCTCGTCCACTCGCTCACTCACACTCTGAATCAGTCAATAATTTACTTTTACACCTTATTCAATACACACATCTAAATCAAAACTACTGCAGTGCTTGCGTGTTTACAGAAAGCAGTCAGATGTACAGAATGATGAATGTTGGAAATATACTTCTATGCCGGCCAGCTATGTTACAGAAGCGGCTTTGTAGCATGTGTGCACAATGTGAGAGTCTAACATCTTCCCCCAAATCAGAGGGAGTTACCTGTGGCTTAGTGGTTAAGATGTTGGCTCTCCACACGGGAGACCCGGGTTCAAGTCCCATGGGTTAGATGCGGTGGAAGACGAAAAAAACCCTGTGTGAGGTCAAATGGTGGGTGAGTCTAGCCTCACAACCTCATCCTGATGACCTGAGAGTCTAACATCTCCCCCGAGTCACAGGGAATTCCCTTTTAGTCCGGCAGCCGAGGTGAACGGGTGGGAAATTTGGTATATAGTCTTTTTTATTGGCCTAAAATATTGTCTATATACATACATTCATGAATCCACTTGCTGACCGGCTGAAATTATTGGGCAATTGTTTTATAGGGGTTTCTTGTGACCCTACCATTAACATCCTATGGCAGGCAAAAAATGTCAGAAATGTCAAACTTTCCTTTCGCTTTAAGTAGCATGTGACATGTCAAACTAGGAGGTTTTCATGATTATGAATCCATTCCAAGCATTAGTTTTGCACAAAATACACTCCTTGAAAAACGACCAGTGCCGGCGTGTTAACAATTATAAATTAACCTGAAAAATTAAAACTAGCTAAAACTTTTCAAACGTCTTTAAATAAATACTTTTTTGTAAAGTCTATGGGGAAAATGAACTGGGAATTCCATTCCAAGCATTAGTTTTGCACAAAATACACTCCTTGGACGAAAAACGGCCATAGACATCATGACAAATGTGATGAGGTCAGCACATTTTGGGCACATTTGGGCAAGTTGCTATGGCTGCTTTTAGCCCAAGGAGTGTATTTTGTGCAAAACTAATGCTTGGAATGGATTCCGAATCATGAAAACCCCCTAGTTTGACATGTCACATGCTACTTAAAGCAAAAGGAAAGTTTGACATTTTTGCCTGCCATAGGATGTTAATGGTAGGGTCACAAGAAACCCCTAAAAAACATGCCCAATGCTGACAGCCGGTCAGCAAGTGGATTCATGAATGTATGTATATAGACAATATTTTAGGCCAATAAAAAAATACTATATACCAAATTTCCCACTTTAAACAAAAGAAGCCTGTTGGCTGCTGGACTATTTGGCTTAGTATGCAAAACATACTCTCCCCATGCCTTCGGCCTGGTGGAGACAATAAAACATACTCTCCCCATGCCTTCGGCCTGGTGGAGACAATAAAACATACTCTCTCCATGCCTTCGGCCTGGTGGAGACAATAAAACATACTCTCTCCCCATGCCTTCGGCCTGGTGGAGACAATAAAACATACTCTCTCCATGCCTTCGGCCTGGTGGAGACAATAAAACATACTCTCTCCATGCCTTCGGCCTGGTGGAGACAATAAAACATACTCTCTCTCTCCATGCCTCGGCCTGGTGGAGACAATAAAACATACTCTCTCCCCATGCCTTCGGCCTGGTGGAGACAATAAAACATACTCTCTCTCCATGCCTCGGCCTGGTGGAGACAATAAAACATACTCTCTCCCCATGCCTTCGGCCTGGTGGAGACAATAAAACATACTCTCTCTCCATGCCTCGGCCTGGTGGAGACAATAAAACATACTCTCTCCCCATGCCTTCGGCCTGGTGGAGACAATAAAACATACTCTCTCTCCATGCCTCGGCCTGGTGGAGACAATAAAACATACTCTCTCCCCATGCCTTCGGCCTGGTGGAGACAACAAAACATACTCTCTCTCCATGCCTTCGGCCTGGTGGAGACAATAAAACATACTCTCTCCCCATGCCTTCGGCCTGGTGGAGACAATAAAACATACTCTCTCCATGCCTTCGGCCTGGTGGAGACAATAAAACATACTCTCTCCATGCCTCGGCCTGGTGGAGACAATAAAACATACTCTCTCCATGCCTCGGCCTGGTGGAGACAATAAAACATACTCTCTCCATGCCTTCGGCCTGGTGGAGACAATAAAACATACTCTCTCCATGCCTTCGGCCTGGTGGAGACAATAAAACATACTCTCTCCATGCCTTCGGCCTGGTGGAGACAACAAAACATACTCTCTCCCCATGCCTTCGGCCTGGAGGAGACAATAAAACATACTCTCTCCCCATGCCTTCGGCCTGGTGGAGACAATAAAACATACTCTCTCCCCATGCCTTCGGCCTGGTGGAGACAATAAAACATACTCTCTCCCCATGCCTTCGGCCTGGTGGAGACAACAAAACATACTCTCTCCCCATGCCTTCGGCCTGGTGGAGACAACAAAACATACTCTCTCCCCATGCCTTCGGCCTGGTGGAGACAACAAAACATACTCTCTCCCCATGCCTTCGGCCTGGTGGAGACAACAAAACATACTCTCTCCCCATGCCTTCGGCCTGGTGGAGACAACAAAACATACTCTCTCCCCATGCCTTCGGCCTGGTGGAGACAACAAAACATACTCTCTCCCCATGCCTTCGGCCTGGTGGAGACAACAAAACATACTCTCTCCCCATGCCTTCGGCCTGGTGGAGACAACAAAACATACTCTCTCCCCATGCCTTCGGCCTGGTGGAGACAACAAAACATACTCTCTCCCCATGCCTTCGGCCTGGTGGAGAAAACAAAACATACTCTCTCACCATGCCTTCGGCCTGGTGGAGACAATAAAACATACTCTCTCCCCATGCCTTCGGCCTGGTGGAGACAATAAAACATACTCTCTCCCCATGCCTTCGGCCTGGTGGAGACAATAAAACATACTCTCTCCCCATGCCTTCGGCCTGGTGGAGACAATAAAACATACTCTCTCCCCATGCCTTCGGCCTGGTGGAGACAATAAAACATACTCTCTCCCCATGCCTTCGGCCTGGTGGAGACAATAAAACATACTCTCTCCATGCCTTCGGCCTGGTGGAGACAATAAGTCGCCATCATTTATAAATGTAGCAGTGCCTCACAACAACCTCAGCCTGCTGGCCTTAAAGTCTAACATCTTCCCCCAAATCAGAGGGAGTTCCCTTTGGCTTAGTGGTTAAGATGTTGGCTCTCCACACGGGAGACCCGGGTTCAAATCCCATGGGTTAAATGCCGGCAATATTCCCTGTGTGAGGTCAAATGGTGGGTGAGTGTAGCAGAGTGCCTCACAACCTCATCCTGATGACCTGAGAGTCTAACATCTCCCCCGAGTCACAGGGAATTCCCTTTTAGTCCGGCAGCCGACGTGAACGGGTGGGGAAATTTGGTATATAGTCTTTTTTATTGGCCTAAAATATTGTCTACATACATACATTCATGAATCCACTTGCTGACCGGCTGAAAGTATTGGGCAATTTTTATAGGGGTTTCTTGTGACCCTACCATTAACATCCTATGGCAGGCAAAAATGTCAAACTAGGAGGTTCTAATGATTCTGAATCCAAATCTTAACATATTTTCAGATGAGGGGGTTGGCGGCCAATTACATATAATTTTTGGGGTCCTTGACATGAAATATTGAGCACCACTGATATAGAAACATAGTTATTTCAGAAAACTGTCAGGATTTAGAAGACATTTTTTAAATTTCGACGTCGGGCCTAAATGGGTTAAATAGAGTAAAAAGGGGAAAACATATTGTACACTTTGGACAACAAGCCCAAAAAAAAGCACAGTCAATATTTGCAAGCAACTTCACAGAAAAACAAGTCCAAACTAAGTCACCATAATTCATAAATGTAGCAGTGGCTCACAACTATAAAAGTCTAACATCTTCCCCCAAATCAGAGGGAGTTCCCTTTGGCTTAGTGGTTAAGATGTTGACTCTCCACGCGGGAGACCTGGGTTCAAGTCCCATGGGTTATACAGGCAGATGCGGTTCAGTACCATTCCCCGTGTGAGGTCAAATGGTGGGTGAGTGTAGCAGAGTGCCTCACAGCCTCATCCTGATGGCCTGAGAGTCTAACATATCCCCCGAGTCACAGGGAATTCCCTTTGGCTTACTGTTGAAAAGGGTTAGTTCAGAGTTTTGGGACTTAAAGCTGTAGGAAATAGAGCGTTGCAGTCCCACAAAAAAATTGTGTTTATTGTCATGATTTGTCAACTCGGCTGTTGGCTATACTTTAGAAAGTAGCCCAAATAAACAACTACACTTTAGAAACAAGCCCAAAAAAAACACAGTCAATATTTGCAAGCAACTTCACAGAAAAACAAGTCCAAACTAAGTCACCACAATTTATAAATGTGGCAGTGCGCCTCACAACCTCAGCCTGCTGGCCTTAAAAGTCTAACATCTTCCCCCAAATCAGAGGGAGTTCCCTTTGGCTTAGTGGTTAAGATGTTGGCTCTCCACACGGGAGACCCGGGTTCAAGTCCCATGGGTTGAATGTGGGTGTCCTTCCCCGTGTGAGGTCAAAAGGTGGGTGAGTGTAGCAGAGTACCTCTCAACCTCATCCTGACGACCTGAGAGTCTAACATCTCCCCCGAGTCACAGGGAATTCCCTTTGGCTTACTGTTTAAAGGGTTAGTTCAGATTTTTGGGACTTAAAGCTGTAGGAAATAGAGCGTTGCAGTCCCACAAAAAAAATGTTTATTGTCATGATTTGTCAACTTGGCTGTTGGCTATACTTTAGAAAGTAGCCCAAATAAACAACTACACTTTAGAAACAAGCCCAAAAAAACCCACAGTCAATATTTGCAAGCACTTCACAGAAAAACAAGTCCAAACTAAGTCACCATAATTTATAAATGTAGCAGTGCGCCTCACAACCTCAGCCTGCTGGCCTTAAAAGTCTAACATCTTCCCCCAAATCAGAGGGAGTTCCCTTTGGCTTAGTCACGTGGTTAAGATGTTGGCTCTCCACACGGGAGACCCGGGTTCAATTCCCATGGGTTACAATGGAGTTCATGTGCTTACCGGAAGCAAAAAACCCTGTGTGAGGTCAAATGGTGGGTGAGTGTAGCAGAGTGCCTCACAACCTCATCCTGATGACCTGAGAGTCTAACATCTCCCCCGAGTCACAGGGAATTCCCTTTTAGTCCGGCAGCCGAGGTGAACGGGTGGGAAATTTGGTATATAGTCTTTTTTATTGGAAATAAATATTGTCTATATACATACATTCATGAATCCACTTGCTGACTGGCTGAAAGTATTGGGCAATTTTTATAGGGGTTTCTTGTGACCCTACCATTAACATCCTATGGCAGGCAAAAATGTCAAACTAGGAGGTTTTCATGATTCTGAATCCAAATCTTAACATATTTTCAGATGAGGGGGTCGGCGGCCAATTACATATAATTTTTGGGGTCCTTGGACATGAAATATTGAGCACCACTGATATAGAAACATAGTTATTTCAGAAAACTGTCAGGATTTAGAAGACATTTTTTAAATTTTGACGTCGGGCCTAAATGGGTTAAATAGAGTAAAAAGGGAAAAACATATTGTACACTTTAGACAACAAGCCCCAAAAAAAAGCACAGTCAATATTTGCAAGCAACTTCACAGAAAAACAAGTCCAAACTAAGTCACCATAATTCATAAATGTAGCAGTGTGTGGCTCACAACTAAAAGTCTAACATCTTCCCCCAAATCAGAGGGAGTTCCCTTTGGCTTAGTGGTTAAGATGTTGGCTCTCCACACGGGAGACCCGGGTTCAAGTCCCATGGGTTATACAGGTAGATGCGGTTCAGTACCATTCCCCGTGTGAGGTCAAATGGTGGGTGAGTGTAGCAGAGTGCCTCACAACTTCATCCTGACGGCCTGAGAGTCTAACATCTCCCCTGAGTCACAGGGAATTCCCTTTGGCTTACTGTTCAAAAGGGTTAGTTCAGATTTTTGGGACTTAAAGCTGTAGGAAATAGAACGTTGCAGTCCCACAAAAAATTGTGTTTATTGTCATGATTTGTCAACTCGGCTGTTGGCTATACTTTAGAAAGTAGCCCAAATAAACAACTACACTTTAGAAACAAGCCCAAAAAAAACACAGTCAATATTTGCAAGCACCTTCACAGAAAAACAAGTCCAAACTAAGTCACCATAATTCATAAATGTAGCAGTGCGCCTCACAACCTCAGCCTGCTGGCCTTAAAAGTCTAACATCTTCCCCCAAATCAGAGGGAGTTCCCTTTGGCTTAGTGGTTAAGATGTTGGCTCTCCACACGGGAGACCCGGGTTCAAGTCCCATGGGTTAAATGTGGCCGGCATGGTCTCAAAGCAGCACCTTTCCCCGTGTGAGGTCAAACGGTGGGTGAGTGTAGCAGAGTGCCTTACAACCTCATCCTGATGACCTGAGAGTCTAACATCTCCCCCGAGTCACAGGGAATTCCCTTTTAGTCCGGCAGTCGAGGTGAACGGGTGGGGAAATTTGGTATATAGTCTTTTTTATTGGCCTAAAATATTGTCTATATACATACATTCATGAATCCACTTGCTGACCGGCTGAAAGTAGCATGTGACATGTCAAACTAGGAGACAGCTGGTGGATGGAAATGAATCTCCACCCACGCGGCAGACAGCTTATTTTGGCCGCGCCTGGAATCTTAGGTCTGCTTACACCCAGAGCCTGCACAGCCTAAGAAACTGTACCTACTGCAACCTCTCCTTTTATTTTACACCACTGCATGGTCCTCCACTTTCAATTCATCAGAACAGATCAGAACAGACGTACAAATGTACAAAGAAGGAAATCGTCACAGTTAAAGAGAGTAAAAAAGGGAAAAACATATTGTACACTTTAGACAACAAGCCCCCAAAAAAAGCACAGTCAATATTTGCAAGCAACTTCACAGAAAAACAAGTCCAAACTAAGTCACCATAATTCATAAATGTAGCAGTGTGTGGCTCACAACTAAAAGTCTAACATCTTCCCCCAAATCAGAGGGAGTTCCCTTTGGCTTAGTGGCTCACAACTAAAAGTCTAACATCTTCCCCCAAATCAGAGGGAGTTCCCTTTGGCTTAGTGGTTAAGATGTTGGCTCTCCACACAGGAGACCCGGGTTCAAGTCCCATGGGTTAGATACTGCCTGTACTCCAAAAAAAACCTGTGTGAGGTCAAAAGGTGGGTGAGTGTAGCAGAGTGCCTCACAACCTCATCCTGATGGCCTGAAAGTCTAACATCTCCCCCGAGTCACAGGGAATTCCCTTTGGCTTACCATTTGCAGACTGCGGCCATGTTTCCATCAGATTTTGGAAGCACTCGTTTTCAGTAAAGCAATGTCCTGCTGCCTCTTGCATTATGTGCTAATTCAAAACAGGTGGTACCCAGGGAAGTTGAGTGATATCTAACGAGCACTTCCAAACTCCAGCACTTAGAAAAAGAATCACCTGCAAGGACACAAAGTAACTCATAACATGTCTACAGTGGATTTTTATGAAACAAACACTTTGAGGATAGAAAGAGAATAATTCAAGCTTTCCGTATACAGCTGCAATGTTGGTGAGTTTGACGTTGTTTAATACAATCAGATAGGACTTTTCTGTTTGGATGAATGGGCTGCCAATGGAAGTTGCACCTAGGTACACCCTGGGCAAGACCTACGCTGAAAAGACTATCAGCGGAAGTGGCGGAAGTGTTGCGTGTAAGATAACTACGTCACGCGGTGTGGCTGTGTTTACTAGTCCCCACCGAAACAAGGAAATGACGTTGATGCTTTACAAATCAGTTCACATTCTCCGCGAATGAAACAAGTGTTGTGATTGGTCGGGAAAATATCGTATCCGGGGGAAATACATCTGATGGATGTTCCGGAGGATACGTCCGCCGATAGCTTCTTTGCCTTACGTTGTGACCAGGCTCTTCTTTTCGCAGATAAGTGAGCCTGGGACCGAGGCTAACCTAGGTAGCACCTTGCCAACTTATTAACTTAACTTATATGGTAAGATGGCCGCGGTCTGCATACGGTCCATTCCTGTAAGAAATACTGTTTTTACCATTCTCAAACATTCTAGCAGCCAGTTTGTAGCATGGCTTGTTAGGCAATAGACTTTCAATCCATACCTCCTGCGTTCGAATGCTGCTCACGCCATCTTTTTTTATGTCCACCACATGTTGTTTTTTTTTGCGGATAAAGAAAAGTTTGCTTTGGTCCGACATGCGTTGCGTCGTGCTTGCGGTTATGTTTAGGTCTGGGGTTTGGGGTAGGGTAGTAGTATTGTCCAAAATTGTGGCAGCAGCAGGATTTGAACTTGTGAAGCATGGATTGCAAGTCAAAGTAGTAGTCCACTAGACTAGCAAGGCAGTTGGCAGAAGTGGGTTTTGTGTTTATATTAGAAGGTGAAACTCCGCCCGCCCGTGCGGCGCTTTGCTTCGGCTACTAGTAGCCGGCGAGGTAAAACGAGCGCACCCTAGGAAATGGTCACCTATGAATACAATATTCGCATACAGGGTTAGTAAAGGTATTCTGTCAGCTAACACAGGAGGCTGACAGAACCTTCACGTGAGCCAAATTCCAATACCCACAATCTTGTCCACTCGCTCACTCCAGCACGGCCATGTTACGGTTGATGTAAGTCGCTCTGGATTA
The DNA here is from genome assembly GCF_951216825.1 of Electrona antarctica. NCBI lineage: Eukaryota > Metazoa > Chordata > Actinopteri > Myctophiformes > Myctophidae > Electrona > Electrona antarctica. Next base: position 5,836,741 of record NC_136797.1, on the reverse strand, counting down.
AGAGCGTCTGCTAAATGCCTAAATTGTAAATTGTAAATTGTATGGTGAATCAGTCAATAATTGACTTTTACACCTTATTCAATACACCCATCTAAATCAAAACTACTGCAGTGCTTGCGTGTTTACAGAAAGCAGTCAGATGTACAGAATGATGAATGTTGGAATTTGGAAACATGCAACAGTCACTTCTATGCCGGCCGGCTATGGTAGTTAGAAGCAGCTTTGTAGCATGTGTGTGTGTGTGTGTGTGTGTGTGTGCGTGCGCGTGTGCGCGTGTGTGTGCGTGCGCGTGTGCGTGCGTGCACAGACAGTGCCGGCGTGTATACAATTATTACAATTATAAATTAACCTGAAAAATTAAAACTAGCTAAAACTGATATAATAGAAATAGACCTGAAGGTAAAAACAAGAACAAAACTGAATTTTCCCCCTAGACTTTTCAAAACGTAAACGTCTTTAAATAAATACTTTTTGTAAAGTCTATGGGGACAATGAACAGGGAATTCTTTTCCGAGCCTCTCGTCGGGGGCGGACCTGCGACGCTCTATACTTTAGAAAGAAGCCCAAAAAAAAGCTGTCTATTTGCAAGAAACTTTACAGAAAAACAAGTCCAAACTAAGTCACCATAATTTATAAATGTAGCAGTGTGCCTCACAACCTCAGCCTGCTGGCCTTAAAGTCTATCATCTTCCCCCAGATCAGAGGGAGTTCCCTTTGGCTTAGTGGTTAAGATGTTGGCTCTCCACACGGGAGACCCGGGTTCAAATCCCATGGGTTAAATGCCGGCACTGTTCCCTGTGTGAGGTCAAATGGTGGGTGAGTGTAGCAGAGTGCCTCACAACCTCATCCTGATGACCTGAGAGTCTAACATCTCCCCCGAGTCACAGGGAATTCCCTTTTAGTCCGGCAGTCGAGGTGGACGGGTGGGAAATTTGGTATATAGTCTTTTTTATTGGCCTAAAATATTGTCTATATACATACATTCATGAATCCACTTGCTGACCGGCTGAAAGTATTGGGCAATTTTTATAGGGGTTTCTTGTGACCCTACCATTAACATCCTATGGCAGGCAAAAATGTCAAACTAGGAGGTTTTCATGATTCTGAATCCAAATCTTAACATATTTTCAGATGAGGGGGTCGGCGGCCAATTACATATAATTTTTGGGGTCCTTGGACATGAAATATTGAGCACCACTGATATAGAAACATAGTTATTTCAGAAAACTGTCAGGATTTAGAAGACATTTTTTAAATTTTGACGTCGGGCCTAAATGGGTTAAATAGAGTAAAAAGGGGAAAAACATATTGTACACTTTAGACAACAAGCCCAAAAAAAAAGCACAGTCAATATTTGCAAGCAACTTCACAGAAAAACAAGTCCAAACTAAGTCACCATAATTCATAAATGTAGCAGTGTGTGGCTCACAACTAAAAGTCTAACATCTTCCCCCAAATCAGAGGGAGTTCCCTTTGGCTTAGTGGTTAAGATGTTGGCTCTCCACACGGGAGACCCGGGTTCAAGTCCCATGGGTTATACAGGCAGATGCGGTTCAGTACCATTCCCCGTGTGAGGTCAAATGGTGGGTGAGTGTAGCAGAGTGCCTCACAACCTCATCCTGATGGCCTGAGAGTCTAACGAGTCACAGGGAATTCCCTTTGGCTTACTGTTTAAAAGGGTTAGTTCAGATTGTTGGGACTTAAAGCTGTAGGAAATAGAGCGTTGCAGTCCCACAAATGTTTTTGTTTATTGTCATGATTTGTCAACTTCTGGCTATACTTTAGAAAGTAGCCCAAATAAACAACTACACTTTAGAAACAAGCCCAAAATAACCCACAGTCAATATTTGCAAGCACTTCACAGAAAAACAAGTCCAAACTAAGTCACCATCATTTATAAATGTAGCAGTGCCTCACAACAACCTCAGCCTGCTGGCCTTACAAGTCTAACATCTTCCCCCAAATCAGAAGGAGTTCCCTTTGGCTTAGTGGTTAAGATGTTGGCTCTCCACACGGGAGACCCGGGTTCAAGTCCCATGGGTTGCCAGCACCTTTCCCCTTGTGAGGTGAAATGATGGGTGAGTGTAGCAGAGTGCCACAACCTCACCCTGATGGCCTGAAAGTCTAACATCTCCCCCGAGTCACAGGGAATTCCCTTTAGCTTACTGTTTAAAAGGGTTAGTTCAGATTCTTGGACTTAAAGCTGTAGGAAATAGAGCGTCCCAGTCCCGCCCCCTTTTAGACCGACGAGGGCACCATGGAAATAATTCCCCATTCATTTTTTTCCCATAGACGTTTCATAAAGTATTGATTTAAAGACATTTAAGCCTCGGACAAAGCCAACAGCCGAGTTGACAAATCATGACAATAAACATGTGTTTTGGGGCAAAAAATAAATAAAAGTGTTGTACCCTGGCCTGCCCTTCTTTCTAATTATTTGTTCGGCCCAAAAAATTGTGTTTGTTGTCATGAGTTGTCACGATCCGAGTTGTCTTTGTCTGAGGCTTAAAAGGTCTTTAAATAAATACTTTCTGAAACGTCTATGAGAAAAATGAATGGGAAATGCTTTTCCGTGTCTGTCGTCATCATGAAAGGGGGCCTAAATGGGTTAAAGAGAGTCAAAAAGGGAAAAACATATTGTACACTTTAGACAACAAGCCCAAAAAATAAGCACAGTCAATATTTGCAACTTCACAGAAATACAAGTCCAAACTAAGGCACCATAATTCATAAATGTAGCAGTGGCTCACAACTATAAAAGTCTAACATCTTCCCCCAAATCAGAAGGAGTTCCCTTTGGCTTAGTGGTTAAGATGTTGGCTCTCCACACGGGAGACACGGGTTCAAGTCCCATGGGTTACACAGGCAGATGCGGTTCAGTACCATTCCCCGTGTGAGGTCAAAAGGTGGGTGAGTGTAGCAGAGTGCCTCACAACCTCATCCTGATGGCCTGAGAGTCTAACATCTCCCCCGAGTCACAGGGAATTCCCTTTGGCTTACTGTTTAAAAGGGTTAGTTCAGATTTTTGGGTCTTAAAGCGGTAGGAAATAGAGCGTTGCAGTCCCACAAAAAATTGTGTTGTCATGATTTGTCAACTTGGCTGTTGGCTATACTTTAGAAAGTAGCCCAAATAAACAACTACACTTTAGAAACAAGCCCAAAAAACCCACAGTCAATATTTGCAAGCAACTTCACAGAAAAAAGAGTCCAAACTAAGTCACCATCATTTATAAATGTAGCAGTGCGCCTCACAACCTCAGCCTGCTGGCCTTAAAAGTCTAACATCTTCCCCCAAATCAGAAGGAGTTCCCTTTGGCTTAGTGGTTAAGATGTTGGCTCTCCACACGGGAGACCCGGGTTCAAGTCCCATGGGTTACAACTTACATGTGGGCACCAGCAGAAGCATATCCTTTCCCCGTGTGAGGTCAAAAGGTGGGTGAGTGTAGCAGAGTGCCTCACAACCTCATCCGACCTGAGAGTCTAACATCTCCCCCGAGTCACAGGGAATTCCCTTTGGCTTATACTGCTTAAAGGGTTAGTTCAGATTTTTGGGACTTAAAGCTGTAGGAAATAGAGCGTTGCAGTCCCGCCCCCTTTCGGAACGACTAGGGCACAAGAAATAATTCCCCATTCATTTTTCCCATAGACATTTCATGAAGTATTTATTTAAATACATTTAAGCCTCGGACAAAGCCAACAGCCGAGTTGACAAATCATGACAATAAACATTTGTTTTGGGGCCGAAGAAAAACTAAAAAAAAAAACCCTGGCCTGCCCTTCTTTCTAATTATTTGTTCGGCCCAAAATATTGTGTTTGTTGTCATGAGTTGTCACGGTCCGAGTTGGCTTTGTCTGAGGCTTAAAAGGTCTTGAAATAAATACTTTATGAAACGTCTATGGGAAAAATGAATGGGAAATGCTTTTCCGGGTTTTTGATTGATTGATTGAAAAATGTATTAACAGTTTGCAGAATTACAGTACATTTCAAGCACAAACTCAATACAAAGGCTGTTAACTGTGAGTGGACGACCCAATTAAGCATTACACTTGTTTCCAATAGGGTCCACAATGTTCAATTCATCAAAAACATTTAGAGACGTACAAATAGACACTTCTATATAGACAAAGGACAGAACAGGAATTCATCATAAAGGAGGTAAAAAGGGAAAATAAACATATACAGTGAGGGAAAAAAAGGGGTGGGCGGTGGGGGGGATTCACGTTCAGCTCCGTTCATTTGTTTGTTTTCCTTGGAGGAGCTGCGTTGGGTCCCCAAGTCGGCTCCGTGGCCGTACCTTGAGTTGGCTGTGTGGCCGTGACCGTCGTCATGAAAGGGGGCGGGACTTTGACGCTCTGTACTTTAGAAAGAAGCCCAAATAAACAACTACACTTTAGAAACAAGCCAAAAAGCACAGTCAATATTTACAATTTACAATTTAGGCGTTAGGCAGACGCTCTTAATCCAGAGTGACTTACATTAGGCAAAAACAAAAAGCATGGCAATGAATACATCACATACATACAAATATTTGCAAGCAACTTCACAGAAAAACAAGTCCAAACTAAGTCACCATAATTTATAAATGTAGCCTCACAACAACGTCAGCCTGCTGGCCTAAAAGTCTAACATCTTCCCCCAAATCAGAGGGAGTTCCCTTTGGCTTAGTGGTTAAGATGTTGGCTCTCCACACGGGAGACCCGGGTTCAAGTCCCATGGGTTACATGTGGGCACCCCGTGTGAGGTCAAAAGGTGGGTGAGTGTAGCAGAGTGCCTCACAACCTCATCCTGATGGCCTGAGAGTCTAACATCTCCCCCGAGTCACAGGGAATTCCCTTTGGATTACTGTTTAACCGTTTCCGTCCGTACGTCCTAGGGAATCCAATCGAGGGATGCATTGGACGTGTGTACACGTCCTAGCACATCCTCAATGATACCAGGCGAGAGAAGAATATTCTGAATTTTTTCCTTTTTTTTAATTTTTCAGTCCGACTCTCGGCCACCGTCCTTCGCGCTCTACGGCCATATTAGCTTCTCGTTGACTTAGCTGTTTGCGCGGTAGAAAGAATGCCTCGTCGTATATCTGTAATCTAGGGCGCTCTCCGTGGTTTTGATCTGATGGATATACTAGCGCTTCATTTCTGCTCCTCATCCGCCTCTCGTTCAAAATATGGACGCTTTTTGGATCATATATATCGTATAAAGTAAAACGATAGCGATGTAAGCTAGCAAAGTATAGCAAACTATTTCTCCGTTTTTTACCCCGGATTGTTTCCGGGGGGTGGGTTTCAGAGTAAAAGCGGCCATGTCTTTCCGACACCCCAGAGCTCCTATTTTGAAGGAATCCCGGCGCTGATTGTGTTAAGGTGCTGCCACACTATGGAAAGAGCCGCGCACGTTCTCGGCTGCGCGCAGCTTAAATTCTGAGTTTTTAGACAGCTGGTGGATGGAAAAGAAGCTCCACCTCCGCGGACTTTTTGCGCGACGGCCAGATTCCCGGAAACGCTCTCCTCCGCGCAAAAAGTCTGCGGAGGTGGAGCTTCTTTTCCATCCACCAGCTGTCTAAAAACTCGGAATTTAAGCTGCGCAGAGCTCAAGAAGTGCGTGGCTGTCGACCGTTTTGCGCTTAGGTGTGGAAAGGGCTATAAACTGGGTTCGTTCAGATCTTTGGACTTAAAGCTGTAGGAAATAGAGCGTTGCAGTCCCGCCCCCTTTCGGAATGACGAGGCCACCATGGAAATAATTCTCCATGCCCTTTTTTTCCTTTCTAATTATTTGTTCGGCCCAAGAAAATTGTGTTTGTTGTCACGAGTTGTCTTTGTCTGAGGCTTAAAAGGTCTTGAAATAAATACTTTCTGAAACGTCTATGGGAAAAATGAATGGGAAATGCTTTTCCGGGTCTGTCGTCGTCATGAAAGGGGGCGGGACTGTGACGCTCTATACTTTAGAAAGAAGCCCAAAAAAAAGCACAATCAATATTTGCAAGAAACGCCTGGGCCATGGCTCAGTGGTCCAGGCACCTTGGCTGGTAATCCAGTCTGGCAGTGTGCCGTGGGTTCGACTCCCGATCCTCCCGACATATTTATTTTTCATTGTTTTATTATTATTTACATCAGTTAATTAAATACAGAATATTTCATGAGAAATGCGACGAGAAAAATAAAAATAAATCTCTGACTTTGAGGCTTTATTATGGGGCGAGTAATTGATAGAAAAATAAAAAGTATATATCTTTGTGTGGTGAACTATCCCTTTAGTGTTGTTTCTGGTTCACGAGGTACAGTACAGTACAGTACAGTACAGTACAGTACAGTACAGTACAGTACAGTACAGTACAGTACAGTACAGTACAGTACAGTACACAGATGTTTCCTGTCCTGTGAACTTTGTGAAGTGTCCAACGTGACACTTCCTAAAGCTGTAGGAAATAGAACGTTGCAGTCCCGCCCCCTTTCAGAACGACGAGGGCACCATGGAAATAATTCCACATTCATTTTTCCCATAGACATTTCATGAAGTATTTATTTAAATACATTTAAGCCTCGGACAAAGCCAACAGCCGAGTTGACAAATCATGACAATAAACATTTGTTTTGGGGCCGAAGAAAAACTAAAAAAAAAAACCCTGGCCTGCCCTTCTTTCTAATTATTTGTTCGGCCCAAAATATTGTGTTTGTTGTCATGAGTTGTCACGGTCCGAGTTGGCTTTGTCTGAGGCTTAAAAGGTCTTGAAATAAATACTTTATGAAACGTCTATGGGAAAAATGAATGGGAAATGCTTTTCCGGATCTGTCGTCGTCATGAAAGGGGGCGGGATTGTGACGCTCTATACTTTAGAACGAAACCCAAATAAACAACTACACTTTAGAAACAAGCCCAAAAGCACAGTCAATATTTACAATTTACAATTTAGGCATTAGGCAGACGCTCTTAATCCAGAGTGATTTACATTAGGCAAAAACAAAAAGCATGGCAATGAATACATCACATACATACAAATATTTGCAAGCGACTTCACAGAAAAGCAAGTCCAAACTAAGTCACCATCATTTATAAATGTAGCAGTGCCACACAACCTCAGCCTGCTGGCCTATAAGTCTAACATCTTCCCCCAAATCAGAGGGAGTTCCCTTTGGCTTAGTGGTTAAGATGTTGGCTCTCCACACGGGAGACCCGGGTTCAAATCCCATGGGTTAAATGCCGGCTCCTTTCCCTGTGTTAGGTCAAATGGTGGGTGAGTGTAGCAGAGTGCCTCACAACCTCATCCTGACGACCTGAGAGTCTGACATCTCCCCCGAGTCACAGGGAATTCCCTTTGGCTTACTGTTTAAAGGGTTAGTTCAGATTCTTGGACTTAAAGCTGTAGGAGTGTCCCGCCCCCTTTTGGAACAACGAGGGCACCAGGAAATAATTCCCCATTAATTTTTCCCATAGACGTTTCAAAAAGTATTTATTTAAAGAACTGTAATCCTCGGACAAAGCCAACAGCCGTGTTGACAAATCATGACAATAAACACTTGTCATGATTTTTTTAATAAATAAAAGTGTTGTACCCTGCCCTTATTTCTAATTATTTGTTCTGCCCAAAACAATTGTGTTTATTGTCATGATGTGTCAACTCGGCTGTTGGCTTTGTCCGAGGATTACAGTTCTTTAAATAAATACTTTTTGAAACGTCTATGGGAAAAATGAATGTGGAATTATTTCCATGGTGCCCTCGTAAAACAACCCAAAAAAAGGGTTGAACCCTGACCGTTTTTTCCTTTCTAATTATTTGTTCTGCCCACAAAAATTGTGTTTGTTGTCATTAGTTGGCTTTGTCTGAGGCTTAAAAGGTCTTTAAATAAATACTTTCTGAAACGTCTATGGGAAAAATGAATGGGTCTGTCGTCGTTATGAAAGGGGGCGGGACTGCGACGCTTCTATACTAGAAACAAGCCCAAAAAACCCACAGTCAATATTTGCAAGCAGCTTCACAGAAAAACAAGTCCAAACTAAGGCACCATAATTCATAAATGTAGCAGTGTGTGGTTCACAACTATAAAAGTCTAACATCTTCCCCCAAATCAGAGGCAGTTCCCTTTGGCTTAGTGGTTAAGATGTTGGCTCTCCACACGGGAGACCCGGGTTCAAGTCCCATGGGTTAGATACTGCATGTACTCCGAAAAACCCCTGTGTGAGGTCAAAAGGGGGGGGTGAGTGTAGCAGAGTAGTGCCTCACAACCTCATCCTGATGGCCTGAAAGTCTAACATCTCCCCCCCGAGTCACAGGGAATTCCCTTTGGCTTACCATTAACAGACCACGGCCATGTTTCCATCAGAGTTTGGAAGCACTCGTTTTCAGTAAAGCAATGTCCTGCTGCCTCCTGCATTATGTGCTATTTCAAAACAGGTGGTACACAGGGCAGTTGAGCGATATCTAACGAGCACTTCCAAACTCCAGCACTTAGAAAAATAATCACCTGCAAGGACACAAAGTAGCTCATAACATTTTTATGAAACAAACACTTTGAGGATAGAAAGAGAATAATTCAAGTTTTCCGTATACAGCTGCAATGTTGGTGAGTTTGACGTTGTTTAATACAATCAGATAGGACTTTTTTGTTTGGATGAATGGGCTGCCAATGGAAGTTGCACCTAGGTAGCACCTTGCCATTAACTTATAATGGTAAGATGGCCGCGGTCTGCATATGGTCCATTCCTGTAAGAAATACTGTTTTTACCATTCTCAAACATTCTAGCAGCCAGTTTGTAGCATGGCTTGTTAGGCAATAGACTTTCAATCCATACCTCCTGCGTTCGAATGCTGCTCACGCCATCTTTTTTTATGTCCACCACATGTTGGTTTTTTTTGCGGATAAAGAAAAGTTTGCTTTTGTCCGACATGCGTTGCGTCGTGCTTGCGGTTATGTTTAGGTCTGGGGTTTGGGGTAGGGTAGTAGTATTGTCCAAAATTGTGGCAGCAGCAGGATTTGAACTCGTGAAGCATGGATTGCAAGTCAAAGTAGTAGTCCACTAGACTAGCAAGGCAGTTGGCAGAATTGGGTTTTGTGTTTGTATTAGAAGGTGAAACTCCGCCCGCCCGTGCGGCGCTTTGCTTCGGCTACTAGTAGCCGGCGAGATAAAACGAGCGCACCCTAGGAAATGGTCACCTATGAATACAATATTCGCATACAGGGTTAGTTCAGAGGTTTGCAAAGGTATTCTGTCAGCTAACACAGGAGGCTGACAGAACCTTCACGTGAGCCAAATTCCAATACCCACAATCTTGTCCACTCGCTCACTCCAGCACGGCCATGTTACGGTGAATCAGTCAATAATTGACTTCTACACCTTATTCAATACACACATCTAAATCAAAACTACTGCAGTGCTTGCGTGTTTACAGAAAGCAGTCAGATGTACAGAATGATGAATGTTGGAATTTGGAAACATGCAACAGTCACTTCTATGCCGGCCGGCTATGGTAGTTAGAAGCAGCTTTGTAGCATGTGTGTGTGTGTGTGTGTGCGTGCGTGTGCGCGTGTGTGTGCATGCGTGCGTGTGTGCTTGCACAGACAGTGCCGGCGTGTATATAATTATAACAATTATAAATTAACCTGAAAATTAGCTAAAACTGATATAATAGAAATAAAGACCTGAAGGTAAAAACAAGAACAAAACTGAATTCCCCGTTCATTTTCCCCCTAGACTTTTCAAAACGTAAACGTCTTTAAATAAATACTTTTTGTAAAGTCTATGGGGAAAATGAACGGGAATTCTTTTCCGGGCCTCTCGTCGGGGGCGGGACTGCGACGCTCTATACTTTAGAAAGAAGCCCAAAAAAAGCTGTCAATATTTTGTCAAGAAACTTCACAGAAAAACAAGTCCAAACTAAGTCACCATAATTTATAAATGTAGCAGTGTGCCTCACAACCTCAGCCTGCTGGCCTTAAAGTCTAACATCTTCCCCCAAATCAGAGGGAGTTCCCTTTGGCTTAGTGGTTAAGATGTTGGCTCTCCACACGGGAGACCCGGGTTCAAATCCCATGGGTTAAATGCCGGCAATATTCCCTGTGTGAGGTCAAATGGTGGGTGAGTGTAGCAGAGTGCCTCACAACCTCATCCTGATGACCTGAGAGTCTAACATCTCCCCCGAGTCACAGGGAATTCCCTTTTAGTCCGGCAGCCGACGTGAACGGGTGGGGAAATTTGGTATATAGTCTTTTTTATTGGCCTAAAATATTGTCTATATACATACATTCATGAATCCACTTGCTGACCGGCTGAAAGTATTGGGCAATTTTTATAGGGGTTTCTTGTGACCCTACCATTAACATCCTATGGCAGGCAAAAATGTCAAACTAGGAGGTTCTCATGATTCTGAATCCAAATCTTAACATATTTTCAGATGAGGGGGTTGGCGGCCAATTACATATAATTTTTGGGGTCCTTGACATGAAATATTGAGCACCACTGATATAGAAACATAGTTATTTCAGAAAACTGTCAGGATTTAGAAGACATTTTTTAAATTTTGACGTCGGGCCTAAATGGGTTAACTAGAGTAAAAAGGGGAAAAACATATTGTACACTTTAGACAACAAGCCCAAAAAAAAAGCACAGTCAATATTTGCAAGCAACTTCACAGAAAAACAAGTCCAAACTAAGTCACCATAATTCATAAATGTAGCAGTGTGTGGCTCACAACTAAAAGTCTAACATCTTCCCCCAAATCAGAGGGTGTTCCCTTTGGCTTAGTGGTTAAGATGTTGGCTCTCCACACGGGAGACCCGGGTTCAACTCCCATGGGTTATACAGGCAGATGCGGTTCAGTACCATTCCCCGTGTGAGGTCAAAAGGTGGGTGAGTGTAGCAGAGTGCCTCACAGCCTCATCCTGATAGCCTGAGAGTCTAACATCTCCCCCGAGTCACAGGGAATTCCCTTTGGCTTACTGTTTAAAAGGGTTAGTTCAGATTTTTGGGACTTAAAGCTGTAGGAAATAGAGCGTTGCAGTCCCACAACAAATTGTGTTGTCATGATTTGTCAACTTGGCTGTTGGCTATACTTTAGAAAGTAGCCCAAATAAACAACTACACTTTAGAAACAAGCCCAAAAAAAGCAGTCAATATTTGCAAGCACCTTCACAGAAAAACAAGTCCAAACTAAGTCACCATCATTTATAAATGTAGCAGTGCGCCTCACAACCTCAGCCTGCTGGCCTTAAAAGTCTAACATCTTCCCCCAAATCAGAAGGAGTTCCCTTTGGCTTAGTGGTTAAGATGTTGGCTCTCCACACGGGAGACCCGGGTTCAAGTCCCATGGGTTACAACTTACATGTGGGCACCAGCAGAAGCATATCCTTTCCCCGTGTGAGGTCAAAAGGTGGGTGAGTGTAGCAGAGTGCCTCACAACCTCATCCGACCTGAGAGTCTAACATCTCCCCCGAGTCACAGGGAATTCCCTTTGGCTTATACTGCTTAAAGGGTTAGTTCAGATTTTTGGGACTTAAAGCTGTAGGAAATAGAGCGTTGCAGTCCCGCCCCCTTTCGGAACGACTAGGGCACAAGAAATAATTCCCCATTCATTTTTCCCATAGACATTTCATAAAGTATTTATTTAAATACATTTAAGCCTCGGACAAAGCCAACAGCCGAGTTGACAAATCATGACAATAAACATTTGTTTTGGGGCCGAAGAAAAACTAAAAAAAAAAACCCTGGCCTGCCCTTCTTTCTAATTATTTGTTCGGCCCAAAATATTGTGTTTGTTGTCATGAGTTGTCACGGTCCGAGTTGGCTTTGTCTGAGGCTTAAAAGGTCTTGAAATAAATACTTTATGAAACGTCTATGGGAAAAATGAATGGGAAATGCTTTTCCGGGTTTTTGATTGATTGATTGAAAAATGTATTAACAGTTTGCAGAATTACAGTACATTTCAATACAAAGGCTGTTAACTGTGAGTGGACGACCCAATTAAGCATTACACTTGTTTCCAATAGGGTCCACAATGTTCAATTCATCAAAAACATTTAGAGACGTACAAATAGACACTTCTATATAGACAAAGGACAGAACAGGAATTCATCATAAAGGAGGTAAAAAGGGAAAATAAACATATACAGTGAGGGAAAAAAAGGGGTGGGCGGTGGGGGGGATTCACGTTCAGCTCCGTTCATTTGTTTGTTTTCCTTGGAGGAGCTGCGTTGGGTCCCCAAGTCGGCTCCGTGGCCGTACCTTGAGTTGGCTGTGTGGCCGTGACCGTCGTCATGAAAGGGGGCGGGACTTTGACGCTCTGTACTTTAGAAAGAAGCCCAAATAAACAACTACACTTTAGAAACAAGCCAAAAAGCACAGTCAATATTTACAATTTAGGCGTTAGGCAGACGCTCTTAATCCAGAGTGACTTACATTAGGCAAAAACAAAAAGCATGGCAATGAATACATCACATACATACAAATATTTGCAAGCGACTTCACAGAAAAGCAAGTCCAAACTAAGTCACCATCATTTATAAATGTAGCAGTGCCACACAACCTCAGCCTGCTGGCCTATAAGTCTAACATCTTCCCCCAAATCAGAGGGAGTTCCCTTTGGCTTAGTGGTTAAGATGTTGGCTCTCCACACGGGAGACCCGGGTTCAAATCCCATGGGTTAAATGCCGGTTCCTTTCCCTGTGTGAGGTCAAATGGTGGGTGAGTGTAGCAGAGTGCCTCACAACCTCATCCTGACGACCTGAGAGTCTGACATCTCCCCCGAGTCACAGGGAATTCCCTTTGGCTTACTGTTTAAAGGGTTAGTTCAGATTCTTGGACTTAAAGCTGTAGGAGTGTCCCGCCCCCTTTTGGAACAACGAGGGCACCAGGAAATAATTCCCCATTAATTTTTCCCATAGACGTTTCAAAAAGTATTTATTTAAAGAACTGTAATCCTCGGACAAAGCCAACAGCCGTGTTGACAAATCATGACAATAAACACTTGTCATGATTTTTTTAATAAATAAAAGTGTTGTACCCTGCCCTTATTTCTAATTATTTGTTCTGCCCAAAACAATTGTGTTTATTGTCATGATGTGTCAACTCGGCTGTTGGCTTTGTCCGATGCTTAAAAACAACCCAAAAAAAGGGTTGAACCCTGACCGTTTTTTCCTTTCTAATTATGTGTTCTGCCCACAAAAATTGTGTTTGTTGTCATTAGTTGGCTTTGTCTGAGGCTTAAAAGGTCTTTAAATAAATACTTTCTGAAACGTCTATGGGAAAAATGAATGGGTCTGTCGTCGTCATGAAAGGGGGCGGGACTGCGACGCTTCTATACTAGAAACAAGCCCAAAAAACCCACAGTCAATATTTGCAAGCAGCTTCACAGAAAAACAAGTCCAAACTAAGGCGCCATAATTCATAAATGTAGCAGTGTGTGGTTCACAACTATAAAAGTCTAACATCTTCCCCCAAATCAGAGGGAGTTCCCTTTGGCTTAGTGGTTAAGATGTTGGCTCTCCACACGGGAGACCGGGGTTCAAGTCCCATGGGTTAGATACTGCATGTACTCCAAAAAAACCCTGTGTGAGGTCAAAAGGGGGGGTGAGTGTAGCAGTGCCTCACAACCTCATCCTGATGACCTGAGAGTCTAACATCTCCCCCGAGTCACAGGGAATTCCCTTTGGCTTAGTGGTTAAGATGTTGGCTCTCCACACGGGAGACCCGGGTTCAAGTCCCATGGGTTAAATGTGGCCGGCATGGTCTCAAAGCAGCACCTTTCCCCGTGTGAGGTCAAACGGTGGGTGAGTGTAGCAGAGTGCCTCACAACCTCATCCTGATGACCTGAGAGTCTAACATCTCCCCCGAGTCACAGGGAATTCCCTTTGGCTTACCATTTGCAGACTGCGGCCATGTTTCCATCAGATTTTGGAAGCACTCGTTTTCAGTAAAGCAATGTCCTGCTGCCTCCTGCATTATGTGCTAATTCAAAACAGGTGGTACACAGGGCAGTTGAGCGATATCTAACGAGCACTTCCAAACTCCAGCACTTAGAAAAAGAATCACCTGCAAGGACACAAAGTAGCTCATAACATGTATAGAGTGGATTTTTATGAAACAAACACTTTGAGGATAGAAAGAGAATAATTCAAGTTTTCCGTACAGCTGCAATGTTGGTGAGTTTGACGTTGTTTAATACAATCAGATAGGACTTTTCTGTTTGGATGAATGGGCTGCCAATGGAAGTTGCACCTAGGTAGCACCTTGCCATTAACTTATATGGTAAGATGGCCGCGGTCTGCATATGGTCCATTCCTGTAAGAAATACTGTTTTTACCATTCTCAAACATTCTAGCAGCCAGTTTGTAGCATGGCTTGTTAGGCAATAGACTTTCAATCCATACCTCCTGCGTTCGAATGCTGCTCACGCCATCTTTTTTTATGTCCACCACATGTTGTTTTTTTTTGCGGATAAAGTAAAGTTTGCTTTGGTCCGACATGCGTTGCGTCGTGCTTGCGGTTATGTTTAGGTCTAGGGTTTGGGGTAGGGTAGTAGTATTGTCCAAAATTGTGGCAGCAGCAGGATTTGAACTCGTGAAGCATGGATTGCAAGTCAAAGTAGTAGTCCACTAGACTAGCAAGGCAGTTGGCAGAATTGGGTTTTGTGTTTGTATTAGAAGGTGAAACTCCACCCGCCCGTGCGGCGCTTTGCTTCGGCTACTAGTAGCCGGCGAGGTAAAACGAGCGCACCCTAGGAAATGGTCACCTATGAATACAATATTCGCATACAGGGTTAGTAAAGGTATTCTGTCAGCTAACACAGGAGGCTGACAGAACCTTCACGTGAGCCAAATTCCAATACCCACAATCTTGTCCACTCGCTCACTCCAGCACGGCCATGTTACGGTGAATCAGTCAATAATTGACTTTTACACCTTATTCAATACACAAATCTAAATCAAAACTACTGCAGTGCTTGCGTGTTTACAGAAAGCAGTCAGATGTACAGAATGATGAATGTTGGAATTTGGAAACATGCAACAGTCACTTCTATGCCGTCCGGCTATGGTAGTTAGAAGCAGCTTTGTAGCATGTGTGTGTGTGTGTGTGTGTGTGTGTGTGTGTGTGCGTGCGCGTGTGCGCGCGTGCGCGCGTGTGTGCGTGCGCTTGCATGCGTGCGTGCGTGCTTGCACAGACAGTGCCGGCGTGTATATAATTATAACAATTATAAATTAACCTGAAAATTTTAAACTAGCTAAAACTGATATAATAGAAATAAAGACCTGAAAGTAAAAACAAGAACAAAACTGAATTCCCCGTTCATTTTCCCCCTAGACTTTTCAAAACGTAAACGTCTTTAAATAAATACTTTTTGTAAAGTCTATGGGGACAATGAACGGGGAATTCTTTTCCGGGCCTCTCGTCGGGGGCGGGACTGCGATGCTCTATACTTTAGAAAGAAGCCCAAAAAAAAGCTGTCTATTTGCAAGAAACTTTACAGAAAAACAAGTCCAAACTAAGTCACCATAATTTATAAATGTAGCAGTGTGCCTCACAACCTCAGCCTGCTGGCCTTAAAGTCTAACATCTTCCCCCAAATCAGAGGGAGTTCCCTTTGGCTTAGTGGTTAAGATGTTGGCTCTCCACACGGGAGACCCGGGTTCAAATCCCATGGGTTAAATGCCGGCACTATTCCCTGTGTGAGGTCAAATGGTGGGTGAGTCTAGCCTCACAACCTCATCCTGATGACCTGAGAGTCTAACATCTCCCCCGAGTCACAGGGAATTCCCTTTTAGTCCGGCAGTCGAGGTGGACGGGTGGGAAATTTGGTATATAGTCTTTTTTTATTGGCCTAAAATATTGTCTATATACATACATTCATGAATCCACTTGCTGACCGGCTGAAAGTATTGGCAAAAATGTCAAACTAGGAGGTTTTCATGATTCTGAATCCAAATCTTAACATATTTTCAGATGAGGGGGTCGGCGGCCAATTACATATAATTTTTGGGGTCCTTGGACATGAAATATTGAGCACCACTGATATAGAAACATAGTTATTTCAGAAAACTGTCAGGATTTAGAAGACATTTTTTAAATTTTGACGTCGGGCCTAAATGGGTTAAATAGAGTAAAAAGGGGAAAAACATATTGTACACTTTAGACAACAAGCCCAAAAAAAAAGCACAGTCAATATTTGCAAGCAACTTCACAGAAAAACAAGTCCAAACTAAGTCACCATAATTCATAAATGTAGCAGTGTGTGGCTCACAACTAAAAGTCTAACATCTTCCCCCAAATCAGAGGGAGTTCCCTTTGGCTTAGTGGTTAAGATGTTGGCTCTCCACACGGGAGACCCGGGTTCAAGTCCCATGGGTTATACAGGCAGATGCGGTTCAGTACCATTCCCCGTGTGAGGTCAAAAGGTGGGTGAGTGTAGCAGAGTGCCTCACAGCCTCATCCTGACGACCTGAGAGTCTAACATCTCCCCCGAGTCACAGGGAATTCCCTTTGGCGTACTGTTTAAAAGGGTTAGTTCAGATTTTTGGGACTTAAAGCTGTAGGAAATAGAGCGTTGCAGTCCCACAAAAAAAATTGTTTATTGTCATGATTTGTCAACTTGGCTGTTGGCTATACTTTAGAAAGTAGCCCAAATAAACAACTACACTTTAGAAACAAGCCCAAAAAACCCCACAGTCAATATTTGCAAGCACCTTCACAGAAAAACAAGTCCAAACTAAGTCACCATAATTCATAAATGTAGCAGTGCGCCTCACAACCTCAGCCTGCTGGCCTTAAAAGTCTAACATCTTCCCCCAAATCAGAGGGAGTTCCCTTTGGCTTAGTCACGTGGTTAAGATGTTGGCTCTCCACACGGGAGACCCGGGTTCAATTCCCATGGGTTACAATGGAGTTCATGTGCTTACCGCGAGTTTTTTATTCCTAGGATGGCTGCGGTTTTCGAGGAATTTGGAGCGCTGTGATTGGTTGTCAGTGGAGTAGGAAGCGCTGGGCTGTGTTTTGGACCGCACACAAGTGTTTATGCCTACTAGTACTCTATGACTAGTACTAACCCTATCTCTAACTCTAACCTAAACATAACCGCAAGCAGGGGAGCAACGTATCCCTCACCAACCTTAATCCAATCTTTTTAATGCATCCCTCACCAACCTTAATCCAATCTTTTTAATGCACCCCTCACCAACCTTAATCCAAAAACTATTAACGTACCCCTCACCAACCTTAATCCAAAAACTATTAACGTACCCAACTTAATCCAAAAACTATTAAAAAATCCGTGGTAGTAAAAGAGGTGGTGGCAGTGGGGCGCGAACAGGTGAAGCATGGTATTACAAGTCGGCGTAGTAATCCACTAGGCTAGCAAGGCAGCTGGCAGAATAGGGTTTTGTGTTTGTATTAGAAAGTGAGGTTCCGCCCACGCGGGCGGCGCTTTCCTTGGTTACTAGTAGTAGGGCGGGGCTTAGTGGCCGGAGTGGTAAAACGAGCGCTCCTAACCTGAGCTATCCTAGGAATAAAAAACTTGCATACGGGAAGCAAAAAACCCTGTGTGAGGTCAAATGGTGGGTGAGTGTAGCAGAGTGCCTCACAACCTCATCCTGATGGCCTGAGAGTCTAACATCTCCCCCGAGTCACAGGGAATTCCCTTTTAGTCCGGCAACTGTCAGGATTTAGAAGACATTTTTTAAATTTTGACGTCGGGCCTAAATGGGTTAAATAAAGTAAAAAGGGGAAAAACATATTGTACACTTTAGACAACAAGCCCAAAAAAAAAGCACAGTCAATATTTGCAAGCAACTTCACAGAAACAAGTCCAAACTAAGTCACCATAATTCATAAATGTAGCAGTGTGTGGCTCACAACTAAAAGTCTAACATCTTCCCCCATATCAGAGGGAGTTCCCTTTGGCTTAGTGGTTAAGATGTTGGCTCTCCACACGGGAGACCCGGGTTCAAGTCCCATGGGTTATACAGGTAGATGCGGTTCAGTACCATTCCCCGTGTGAGGTCAAAAGGTGGGTGAGTGTAGCAGAGTGCCTCACAACCACATCCTGATGGCCTGAGAGTCTAACATATCCCCCGAGTCACAGGGTATTCCCTTTGGCTTACTGTTTAAAAGGGTTAGTTCAGATTTTTGGGTCTTAAAGCGGTAGGAAATAGAGCGTTGCAGTCCCACAAAAAATGGTGTTGTCATGATTTGTCAACTTGGCTGTTGGCTATACTTTAGAAAGTAGCCCAAATAAACAACTACACTTTAGAAACAAGCCCAAAAAAACCCACAGTCAATATTTGCAAGCACCTTCACAGAAAAACAAGTCCAAACTAGAAAAAGTGCCCTTCTGGGCACAGGTCTCCACCAGGAGGATAGGACTGTGTGAGATGTTTGGCAAAATGTTTAGGATTAATTTAAACATGTTTTTGAGGCATTTTGTTCCAAAAATGTGTTTTGCAAAAATCAACCTGTTGGTGGCGCTATAACAGGCCAATGTGAAAAGGGTGGGATATATTCCTCAGCCTAGTAAGAAAATGTGTGAAAGATTTCACGTAAATTGCATGCTGCGTTCATGATTTGAGGCTTTTGTTCAAAACGGGGCAATCTTGCAAACTGTGAAAGCCAATTATAGCCAATTAGGATGGAATCTGAAATATCGGACAGATCCGACTTGAGCACATGACCATAGAGATAGTGTGTAACGATTTGTGAGATTTTTGGACAGAATCTGGAGGAGTAATATCAAAAAATGTGTTTTACAAAAGTCGGCCTCCTGGTGGCGCTATAAAAGGCAGATGCGGAAAATGCAGGTCAACGGTTTGTCCTTGGCCTCTAGGGAGTGTGCATGCAACGTTTCAGGCAGATCGGTGCAGTTTTAGGTAAAAATTTGAAAAGCTGCCTCATGGTGGCGCTATAACAGGCCGTTCATCGTTGGCATCCAGGGAGTGTGTGTGCAAAGTTTGGCATCGACCGGGTTAACGGTGCCGGAGATTAGCTGGTAACAGACGGACGGACACACACACACACACACGGACACACGGACGGAGTGCAAAACATACTCTCTCCCCATGCCTTCGGCCTGGTGGAGACAACTAAGTCACCATAATTCATAAATGTAGCAGTGCGCCTCACAACCTCAGCCTGCTGGCCTTAAAAGTCTAACATCTTCCCCCAAATTAGAAGGAGTTCTCTTTGGCTTAGTGGTTAAGATGTTGGCTCTCCACACGGGAGACCCGGGTTCAAGTCCCATGGGTTAAATGCAGGTGCCTTTCCCCGTGTGAGGTCAAAAGGTGGGTGAGTGTAGCAGAGTGCCTCACAACCTCATCCTGATGACCTGAGAGTCTAACATCTCCCCCGAGTCACAGGGAATTACCTTTGGCTTACTGTTTAAAGGGTTAGTTCAGATTTTTGGTGACTTAAAGCAGTAGGAAATAGAGCGTCGCAGTCCCGCCACCCTTCGGAACGATGAGGGCACCATGGAAATAATTCCCCATTCATTTTTCCCATATATGTTTCAAAAAGTATTTATTTAAAGACATTTAAGCCTCGGACAACAGCCGAGTTGACAAATCATGACAATAAACAAAAAAAATGGTGGGCCGAACACATAATTGATTTGTCAACTTGGCTGTTGGCTATACTTTAGAAAGTAGCCCAAATAAACAACTACACTTTGGAAACAAGCCCAAAAAAAAGCAGTCAATATTTGCAAGCACTTCACAGAAAAACAAGTTCAAACTAAGTCGCCATCATTTATAAATGTAGCAGTGTGCCTCAAACACAACCTCAGCCTGCTGGCCTTAAAGTCTAACATCTTCCCCCAAATCAGAGGGAGTTCCCTTTGGCTTAGTGGTTAAGATGTTGGCTCTCCACACGGGAGACCCGGGTTCAAGTCCCATGGGTTACAACTTACTTTCCCCGTGTGAGGTCAAATGGTGGGTGAGTGTAGCACAGTCTGACATCTGAGAGTGACCTGAGAGTCTGACATCTCCCCCGAGTCACAGGGAATTCCCTTTGGCTTACTGTTTGAACTTAAAGCTGTAGGAAATAGAGCGTCCCGCCCCCTTTCTGAACAACGAGGGCACCAGGAAATAATTCCCCATTCATTTTTCCCATAGACGTTTCATAAAGTGTTTATTTAAAGATCTGTAAGCCTCGGACAAAGCCAACAGCCGAGTTGACAAATCATGACAATAAACATTTGTTTTGGGGCAAAAAATAAAAATAAAGTGTTGTACCCTGGCCTGCCCTTCTTTCTAATTATTTGTTCGGCCCAAAAAATTGTGTTTGTTGTCATGAGTTGTCACGGTCCGAGTTGGCTTTGTCTGAGGCTTAAAAGGTCTTTAAATAAATACTTTCTGAAACGTCTATGGGAAAAATTAATGGGAAATGCTTTTACGTCGTCATCATGAAAGGGGGCGGGACTGCGACGCTTCTATACTAGAAACAAGCCCAAAAAACCCACAGTCAATATTTGCAAGCAGCTTCACAGAAAAACAAGTCCAAACTAGAAAAAGTGCCTTCGGCCTGGTGGAGACAACTAAGTCACCATAATTTATAAATGTAGTAGTGCCTCACAACCTCAGCCTGCTCGCCTTAAAAGTCTAACATCTTCCCCCAAATCAGAGGGAGTTCCCTGTGGCTTAGTGGTTAAGATGTTGGCTCTCCACACGGGAGACCCGGGTTCAAATCCCATGGGTTACAATGGAGTTCATATACGGGAGGCAAAAAACCCTGTGTGAGGTCAAATGGTGGGTGAGTGTAGCAGAGTGCCTCACAACCTCATCCTGACGACCTGAGAGTCTAACATCTCCCCCGAGTCACAGGGAATTCCCTTTGGCTTACTGTTTAAAGTGTTCGTTCAGATTTTTGGGACTTAAAGCGGTAGGAAATAGAGCGTTGCAGTCCCGCCACCCTTCGGAACGATGTGGGCACCATGGAAATAATTTCCCATTCGTTTTTTCCCATAGACGTTTCATAAAGTATTTATTTAAAGACATTTAAGCCTCGGACAAAGCCAACAGCGAGTTGACAAATCATGACAATAAACATTTGTTTTGAGGCAGAAAAAAATAATAAAGTGTTGTACCCTGGCCTGCCCTTCATTCTAATTATTTGTTCGGCCCAAAAAAAATTGTGTTTGTTGTCATGAGTTGTCACGATCCGAGTTGGCTTTGTCTGAGGCTTAAAAGGTCTTGGGAAAAATGAATGGGAAATGCTTTTCCGGGTCTGTCGTCGTCATGAAAGGGGGCGGGACTGTGACGCTCTATACTTTAGAAACAAGCCCAAAAAAAACTTCACAGAAAAACAAGTCCAAACTAAGTCACCATCATTTTTAAATGTAGCAGTGCCTCACAACAACCTCAGCCTGCTGGCCTTAAAAGTCTAACATCTTCCACCAAATCAGAGGGAGTTCCCTTTGGCTTAGTGGTTAAGATGTTGGATCTCCACGTGGGAGACCCGGGTTCAATTCCCATGGGTTACAATGGAGTTCATATACGGGTGCAAAAAACCCTGTGTGAGGTCAAAAGGTGGGTGAGTGTAGCAGAGTGCCTCACAACCTCATCCTGATGGCCTGAGAGTCTAACATCTCCCCCGAGTCACAGGGAATTCCCTTTGGCTTACTGTTTAAAAGGGTTAGTTCAGATTTTTGGGACTTAAAGCTGTAGGAAATAGAGCGTTGCAGTCCCACAAAAAATTGTGTTTATTGTCATGATTTGTCAACTTGGCTGTTGGCTATACTTTAGAAAGTAGCTCAAATAAACAACTACACTTTAGAAACAAGCCCAAAAAAAACACAGTCAATATTTGCAAGCACCTTCACAGAAAAACAAGTCCAAACTAAGTCACCATAATTTATAAATGTGGCAGTGCCTCACAACCTCAGCCTGCTGGCCTTAAAAGTCTAACATCTTCCCCCAAATCAGAGGGAGTTCCCTTTGGCTTAGTGGTTACACAGGGAACCAAAAACCCTGTGTGAGGTCAAATGGTGGGTGAGTGTAGCAGAGTGCCTCACAACCTCATCCTGACGGCCTGAGAGTCTAACATGTCCCCCGAGTCACAGGGAATTCCCTTTGGCGTACTGTTTAAAAGGGTTAGTTCAGAGTTTTGGACTTAAAGCTGTAGGAAATACGTCCCATAGACGTTTCATAAAGTATTCATTTTAAGACATTTAAGCCTCGGACAAAGCCAACAGCCGAGTTTTTTTCCTTTCTAATTATTTGTTCGGCCCAAAAAATTGTGTGTTTGTTGTCATGAGTTGTCACGGTCCGAGTTGGCCTTGTCTGAGGCTTAAAAGGTAAAACCCATTCTGACCTGAGATCAGATTCTAAAAATGTTCTTCTACATCCTGACAGTTTTCTGAAAAACAAGTCCAAACTAAATCACCATAATTTATAAATGTAGCAGTGCGCCTCACAACAACCTCAGCCTGCTGCCCTAAAAGTCTAACATCTTCCCCCAAATCAGAGGGAGTTCCCTTTGGCTTAGTGGTTAAGATGTTGGCTCTCCACACGGGAGACCCGGGTTCAAGTCCCATGGGTTGCCAGCACCTTTCCCCGTGTGAGGTCAAATGGTGGGTGAGTGTAGCAGAGTGCCTCACAACCTCATCCTGATGACCTGAGAGTCTTAACATCTCCCCCGAGTCACAGGGAATTCCCTTTGGCTTACTGTTTAGACCTGAGGCCGATTCAACAAAAAAAAGGCTTCTAAATCAGACAGTTTTCTGAAAAGAACAATGTTTCTATATCAGTGGTTCTCAAACTATTTCATGTCAAGGATATATATTACATATAAGTCATTATATGTAATTGGCCACCAAGTAAAACTACTGTACTATTACAGAAAGCAGTCAGATGTACAGAATGATGAATGTTGCAAATATGCAACAAAGAATCACTTCCCAGTTCCAAACAGTCACTTCGGCCTGGGCCGTGGCTCAGCGGTCCAGGCACCTTGGCTGGTAATCCAGTCTGGCAGTGTGCCGCGGGTTCGACTCCCGATCCCGACGGCCCTTACTGCATGTCTTCCCCCCCATCTCTCTCCCCATTTCCTGTCAGCCTACTATCTGTCCCTCCATAAAAAATATAAAATAAAGGCGAAAGCCACAAAAGAAACAGTCACTTCCATGCCGGCCGGCCATGTTAGTAATAGAAGCAGCTTTGTAGCATGTGTGCGCAATGTCCCTGATTAGTGAGTGTGCGCATGTGCGTGTGTGTGTGCCTGTGTGTTTAGGGCAACGGCTGCGTGTCAAATAGTATTAACATATATATATGTTTCTTCTCCACAGGTGTTTGACTATGACTTTGGTCTTCAAGATGACTTCATGGGCTCCGCTTACCTCAACCTGGTGTCTCTAGAGCAACACAGGTACTTCTTACTCTTTCTTACTGTGTATTTCCCTCAATATATAAAATCTGCAAATGAAAAAAAAGGGTATATTTTTGTCACTCAAGAGAAAATAACGAACTCTTGCAGGCCGCACTGGGCTCCATGTAAAGATTTATTGCACTCTTAATCCATTCTGGACGGGGACCCCTTTTGGTGTTTTAACTAAGCATTTTGTTATACTTTTAGCTATTGAAAAATAGCAGATCTACAAGCTCATAGCGCGCCACCGAGTGGCGCGCTACGAGCTTTTAGGTCTGCTATTTTTGAAAGAATCGTGAAAATGCGGCACACAGAATACTCGACGTCAGGCCTGAATGGGTTAAAGTGCTGAGTTTATTTGTGACTCAAGTACAAGCTGTGAATGTGAATGTAACAACAACAATATATAAACACAAGCTACTGTACAATACTGGGTATGGAATTATGTATAATGCATGTTGGAGTCGACAAAACATGAAGGTAAATCCATTAGCAGCAATGGAGAGAGTACAACAAATGAAGGGAAAATAAAGTAGAACCAGAATTATCTCTATTACAGTTTTACAAGTAAAACAGGTGGGTGAAATGTGTTGTGCACGCCGCACGGTCTGACGCACAGTCAATATTTACAAGCAACTTAACTGTAGCAGTGGCTCACAATATAACCTCAGCCTGCTGGCCTAAAAGTCTAACATCTTCCCCCAAATCAGAAGGAGTTCCCTTTGGCTTAGTGGTTAAGATGTTGGCTCTCCACACGGGAGACCCGGGTTCAAATCCCATGGGTTATTCTGCTAGTCTATCCCCGTGTGAGGTCAAAAGGGGGGGTGAGTGTAGCAGAGTGCCTCACAACCTCATCCTGATGGCCTGAGAGTCTGACATCTCCCCCCGATTCACAGGGAATTCCCTTTAGCCAAATTCCAATACCCCAAATCTCTGCTCCAGCATGGTGGTGTTATGGTGAAAATGGTGACTTGCTGAAATGTGTGACCATCATCATGTGGACTTCACACAACGTACATGGAAGTCTTTAAATACGTAGTAGCCTGACGTAGGTTGAACTCGATTTACATTCGGACACTGTCTGATATGTGATTGTCACATATTTCAGCAGGTCACCAATTTCAACGTAGCGCCACCATGCTGGAGTGGCCGAGACTTGGAGAATTGGAATTTGGCTAAACTAAGGCTTAGGGCAGTATTATGCGTGTCTTAAGTACCAGGTCTTCTGAGTGGCCAAAAGCATTACGAGCTTGTAGGTCTGCTATTTTTGAAAATTGTGAAAATGTGGCGCAAATCTTTATATATATATTCTTTCAGAGCGAACCTTTTTAGCTCATATCTTTGCTTCTGGCAGGTTCCTGGAACAACATATTTGTTGGGGGTCGGTGGCCAATTACATATAATTCTAGGGGTCCTAGACATGAAATAGTTTGAGAACCACTGACATAGAAACATAGGTTTTTAGTTAAAGCTGTAGGAAACAACCTACAGGAGCACAAGGGCAGGAGATTCGTACCAAAAAGAAAGAGCACACGTTGGAAGTAAACAGGGATGTTTACACATGGAACTCGTTTAAACTGGCAGTTTATTCGTCATTGTTCAGGGCTTGGATAACCTCAGGGGACTATATTAGACTATATTAGACTATATTAGACTATATTAGACTATAGTCTATACAGTCTACTATATTGGACTATAGTCTACTATAGACTATAGTCTACTATAGACTATAGTCTACTATAGTAGACTATGGGTGTGATTTTTGGTAAATGTGTATGATGTCATGGTGTGTATGATGTCATAAGTCATGGTGTGTGTGTGATGTCATGCTGTGCATTGTGTCATTTGTGTGTTTTAAGGACGGTCCTGGTGACTCTGGCCCTGAGGGACCCCCAGCACCCTGCCGACGACCTGGGGACCCTCGACCTGCTGGTCACCCTGTCCCCGAAACACAGTCCCGTAGAGGAGAGCACACACACCATGGTATGTACGCTGGGGGTGTGTGTGTGTGTGTGTGTGTGTGTGTGTGTGTGTGTGTGTGTGTGTGTGTGTGTGTGTGTGTGTGTGTGTGTGTGTGTGTGTGTGTGTGTGTGTGTGTGTGTGTGTGTGTGTGTGTGTGTGTGTGTGTGTCATTCTCTCTCACACGCACGCGCATGCACACACGCGCACACACACACACACACACACACACACACACACACACACACACACACACACACACACACACACACACACACACACACACACACATTCTCAGACAGGAACAACAAGTCAAGAGACCACCTCTGTCTGTCTGTCTGTCTGTCTGTCTGTCTGTCTGTCTGTCTGTCTGTCTGTCTGTCTGTCTCTCATCCATTACAATCACCATTCCACATGCCTGTACTGAATAAGAGATGCAGATACACAGACATGACGTACTGAATAAGAGATGCAGACACACAGACATGACGTACTGAATAAGAGATGCAGACACACAGACATGACGTACTGAATAAGAGATGCAGACACACAGACATGACGTACTGAATAAGAGATGCAGACACACAGACATGACGTACTGAATAAGAGATGCAGACACACAGACATGACGTACTGAATAAGAGATGCAGACACACAGACATGACGTACTGAATAAGAGATGCAGACACACAGACATGACGTACTGAATAAGAGATGCAGACACACAGACATGACGTACTGAATAAGAGATGCAGACACACAGACATGACGTACTGAATAAGAGATGCAGACACACAGACATGACGTACTGAATAAGAGATGCAGACACACAGACATGACGTACTGAATAAGAGATGCAGATACACAGACATGACGTACTGAATAAGAGATGCAGACACACAGACATGACATACTGAATAAGAGATGCAGATACACAGACATGACGTACTGAATAAGAGATGCAGATACACAGACATGACGTACTGAATAAGAGATGCAGAACAGATACACAGACATGACGTACTGAATAAGAGATGCAGATACACAGACATGACGTACTGAATAAGAGATGCAGAACAGATACACAGACATGACGTACTGAATAAGAGATGCAGATACACAGACATGACGTACTGAATAAGAGCTGCAGATACACAGACATGACGTACTGAATAAGAGATGCAGATACACAGACATGACGTACTGAATAAGAGATGCAGATACACAGACATGACGTACTGAATAAGAGATGCAGATACACAGACATGACGTACTGAATAAGAGATGCAGATACACAGACATGACGTACTGAATAAGAGATGCAGATACACAGACATGACGTACTGAATAAGAGATGCAGAACAGATACACAGACATGACGTACTGAATAAGAGATGCAGACACACAGACATGACGTACTGAATAAGAGATGCAGATACACAGACATGACGTACTGAATAAGAGATGCAGACACACAGACATGACGTACTGAATAAGAGATGCAGATACACAGACATGACGTACTGAATAAGAGATGCAGATACACAGACATGACGTACTGAATAAGAGCTGCAGATACACAGACATGACGTACTGAATAAGAGCTGCAGATACACAGACATGACGTACTGAATAAGAGCTGCAGATACACAGACATGACGTACTGAATAAGAGATGCAGATACACAGACATGACGTACTGAATAAGAGATGCAGACACACAGACATGACGTACTGAATAAGAGATGCAGATACACAGACATGACGTACTGACTACTGAATAAGAGATGCAGACACACAGACATGACGTACTGAATAAGAGATGCAGATACACAGACATGACGTACTGACTACTGAATAAGAGATGCAGATACACAGACATGACGTACTGAATAAGAGATGCAGACACACAGACATGACGTACTGAATAAGAGATGCAGACACACAGACATGACGTACTGAATAAGAGATGCAGACACACAGACATGACGTACTGAATAAGAGATGCAGACACACAGACATGACGTACTGAGTGAGTCTCTTCTGCGTCGTGTGTTTCCACAGCAGAAAGACACGATTAAGACATATCGCTGGAGTTCTGTTGTCAATACAGTGAGTTCATGCTGCCGACTGTAGCGACTCCCCTTATAGCCTAAACCTATCACTGATAGCCTCCTCCATAAGCTCCTCCTCCTTATTAGTCCTAGATCAGTGGTTCCCAAACTGCGGTCCGGGGACCCCCAGGGGTCCTTGAGGGAGGTCCAGGGGGGACCCAGCTAAATGATAGTTAGGAACCAAATGGACCCTAATGGGTCTGTAACTCAGAGAGTGTACAAATGGAACCAAATGGACCCTAACGGGTCCATTTGGTTCCATTTGTACACTCTCAGAGTTAAATTAGCATTGATTTTACAATATAAATTGGGGGTCCCAGAGATAGAAATGCTATGAAATGGGGGGCCCGTAGACTAATGCATGTCAAACTGGGGGTCCTTGAAATTAAACGGGTTGGAAATCACTGCTAGAGCCGTAAAAATCTTCTGTTCTTGGCATATCTTTTCAAATGGGGGTCCGTGGGGCGTGTTTTGATGGGCGCTATAGCCTCCAACGTCTGACTTTATTAGTTTGAATTGTATATACAGTATATATACTTTTGTTTTGATGGGCGCTATAGCCTCCAACGTCTGACTTTCGGAATGACGTCATATGGCAGCCCAAGTCTATGGACTTTTAATGTTGGTTTAGTGCACTTTAAGCGAACATTACCAGACGCCCCTCACTTGTCATGTTTGTTTTCACTCAAATCAACATTTCTCATGCAGCTATTTTCATATCAAAGATTCATTTTCAATTTACTTTGGCGCTATAAATGTTTTTACTGCAACAATACTCCAGCTATAGTTACATGATTGATTGATTGATTGATTGATTGATTGATTGATTGAATGGTTTATTAGACATAATGTATAAACAGCAACAGTACACCAAAAACAGTCCTTGCGAATGAGCTGTGAGTGTTTCACAGTATTGTGAACCAGGACATTAGAGCTCGGTCTACAGTAGACTGCTATCTATTCTACTGCTATTGTATTCATGCAGAGTGGAGCAAACAGAACTTCCTCTGTCTGACCTGGTTTTTGCATTCATGGCTTCAAGTTTACACAAGTTCATTGGCTAAAGCAGGACCTCTAGTGGTCAAATGTATAATACACTGTCTATATACAGGATGGTGTAAATAAAAATACAATACAGACAAATACGAGAGAAGGAAAGCGAATCAAAGCACAGCAAAGAACCAGTAGGAAATAAGCTAGATCAAAAACCCCATCAATCAACAATACTTTTTAGAAATGTTCTCCAGTTCAGATGACCTGTAGACCCTCCTCCACTAGACAACTCCTATAATTCTAGGACCATTCAACCTTTTATAGCTTAGTGATTGTGTAGATCTGTGGTTAAATCATGGCTATCATGGCGGACTGACCTCATGCTTCCTTCTATGCATGAGGAGTCCAATCTGACCATCAGGTCAAAATTCATGTCAGATCCTGTGTCTAGGCTAGTAGATCCAAATGTCTCAATAGAAGAGAAGAGAGACAAAATACCACCACCCCAATTGTATGTTATATACCCGGTATTGTATTCACATACTTTTTTTGACATTGACATTTTATTCATCAAAAGTAAGTGACATAGCACAGTCAGTAGTGCTGTCGCCTCACAGCTAGAAGGTCTTGGGTTCGATTCCCGCTCGGGGAGCTGTGGGTGCTGGAGCGTGTTTCCTCCTCCATCAGTGCCCATACCCGAGGCGGTTTGCATGTTCTCCCCGTGTCCCAGGGTAGGTACCCTCACAAAAAACATGCAGTAATCCTGGTCTCTAAACTGCCTCCCCCTGGCCAGCCGGGGCGCCTGATGGAGGGGAAAGGAACTGGTTGGAATAATGTGTTCCTTCCACGCGCTACGTCCAACCAGGGAAACTCCCCCCTGTCAGGTGTAAAAGGAGCAACTTGGACACTCGGGCATGAAGGAAGCATGAGTTCAAGTCCGTTGCTCTCCCCAGGTTGGCGGAGGGTGTGTAGAGCCCAGGATCACATTAGATAATTGACACAGGGGTGAAAATTTGGTTACAAAATCGTGGGATAAAAAATAAAAAAGTAAGTGAGAGATGACGTCTAAATGTGTGTCGTTATGTCCAGACCATGCTGCTCCGGAGGTCCTGGAAGCGATCCAGCAAGGTAACAATCTTAACAAATAAATCAACATCCTCACAGTAGAATCCAGCCTCTGCTCCTCTGCATTTCTCATCTGATCTACTTCAGCTTGTGCCCATTCTCCATATGCAGACCGCGGCCATCTTACCATATACCGTATATTACCAAATAGTAGCCCGGGCTGTTAATATGCAAAATCGTTTCGGACCCCGGGCGTTTATAAGGAACCAGGCCGTTATTTGCAGTAGGCTGTTATTTATTTTTGCACCAGCCAGCACAGGGCCATTATTTAGGAGACACTGGGGAGGCACTGGGGGGACACTGGGGAGGCACTGGGGGACACTGGGTAGGCACTGCAGGCACTGGGGAGGCACTGGGGTGGCACTGGGGGGACACTGGGGAGGCACTGGGGAGGCACTGGGGAGGCACTGGGGAGGCACTGGGGTGGCACTGGGGGGACACTGGGGAGGCACTGGGGGACACTGGGTAGGCACTGCAGGCACTGGGGAGGCACTGGGGTGGCACTGGGGAGGCACTGGGGAGGCACTGGGGAGGCACTGGGGAGGCACTGGGGTGGCACTGGGGGGACACTGGGGAGGCACTGCAGGCACTGGGGAGGCACTGGGGAGGCACTGGGGGGACACTGGGGAGGCACTGCAGGCACTGGGGAGGCACTGGGGGGACACTGGGGAGGCACTGCAGGCACTGGGGAGGCACTGGGGAGGCACTGGGGGGACACTGGGTAGGCACTGGGGAGGTACTGGGGAGGTACTGCTGGCACTGGGGAGGCACTGGGGAGGCACTGGGGAGGCACTGGGGAGGCACTGGGGGACACTGGGTAGGCACTGGGGAGGTACTGCTGGCACTGGGGAGGCACTGGGGAGGCACTGGGGAGACACTGGGGAGGCACTGGGGGACACTGGGGGGACACTGGGTAGGCACTGGGGAGGTACTGCTGGCACTGGGGAGGCACTGGGGAGGCACTGGGGAGACACTGGGGAGGCACTGGGGGACACTGGGTAGGCACTGCAGGCACTGGGGAGGCACTGGGGTGGCACTGGGGGGACACTGGGTAGGCACTGCAGGCACTGGGGAGGCACTGGGGTGGCACTGGGGAGACACTGGGGAGGTACTGCTGGCACTGGGGAGGCACTGGGGGACACTGGGGAGGCACTGGGGGACACTGGGTAGGCACTGCAGGCACTGGGGAGGCACTGGGGTGGCACTGGGGAGACACTGGGGAGGTACTGGGGGACACTGGGGAGGCACTGCAGGCACTGGGGAGGCACTGGGGTGGCACTGGGGAGACACTGGGGAGGCATTATTATATAATAATATAAATGAGGCTGACCATGGGCCCATGGGCGGTTATTTGGACGAGGCGGTTATTACGCAAAATGGTGTCAGAACCTGGGCCGTTATTAGGTAGTGGGCGGCTATTTGAGTAAGGGCTGTTATTTGGAAATATACAGTACGTTAATGGCAAGGTGCTACCTATAGGTGCAATGGCAGCCCATTCATCCGAACAGACCTATCTTTTTCAAGTATACTACTTGAAAAAGACCAAAACCGGTCGAAACGCTGTACTGTACTGTATGTCCTGCCTGCTGTGATTGTGAATAAATACTTTGGAGCATCACAAAAGTGAGTTGCGAGCCTTTGCTTTTCTTTAGGTATATCTGCTTTCCAGACAGATGTGTTGTTGGCTAGCGTAGATGAGATTCCTGTCGCTTCCGCCTATTGTCTGTCTGTAGTTCTGCAGCTCTTGGCAGTGAGTGTAGGAAACTCTAAGTTGATATCCGTTACTATCCCGCTCACTCCCATATCGTTGCTGTCGTCGGCCCATAGACCTCTTATTGTCTCCACCAGGCCGAAGGCATGGGGAGAGAGTATGTTTTGCACTCCGTCCGTGTGTGTGTGTGTCCGTCCTTCCGTCCGTCCTAATTGGCTATAATTGGCTTTCACAGTTTGCCCCGTTTTGAACAAAAGCCTCAAATCATGAACGCAACGTGCAATTTATGTGAAATCTTTCACACATTTTCTTACTAGGCTGAGGAATATAATCCACCCTTTTCACATTGGCCTGTTATAGCGCCACCAACAGGTGGATTTTTGCAAAACACATTTTTGGAACAAAATGCCTCAAATCATCCAATTGCCATCAAAGGCGTATGAAGAAATGGCACCCTTTTCACATTGGCCTATTATAGCGCCACCAGGAGGCCACAACCTGACCTGCCCTGGTGGAGACCTGTGCCCCGAGGGGCACTTTTTCTAGTTATCTTTGTGTTCAGTGTTGTTTTTGGCAGCAATTTTTTATTTTAGTCATTAGTCTCTTGAATAGTTTTCATTTTAGTTTTAGTCACATTTTAGTCACCTGGAATGTTTTAGTGTTTAGTCTAGGTTTGTTTTACTCGACTAAATCTACAGTTGATTTAGTCGACTGACATTTATTTTGGTGAGCCTTGATGCCGTCGTGATGACTGGATCTCTTGTCCACTAGTCCCTTCCTAACATTTTAGTCTAGTCAGTATATTTAGTCTTACTTTTAGTCTTAGTTTAGTCATCATAGCTTAGTTTTTAATTAGTTTCCATTTAGTTTTTGCCAGTGAAAAAAGTCGACGAACATTTTTCGTCTTAGTTTTAGTCGACGAAATACATTAACCACTTCAGCCCTATAGGCTACGCATTTCAGCCATTTGAAAATTGCAGATCTGCTATTTTCAAAAGATATTTATATAATTTAAAACTTTTTTTTTTTTTACCTTGAAATGGTACATTCTGCATAATGAGTACATTTTAATGCCAGTACTTTTAGTACTTTTATCCAAGTACATTTTGAATTCTGGATTCTACTTGTAACGGAGTTGTTCTAAATTGCAGTATTAGTACTTTTACTTATTAAAGTAAAAACTGAGTAACTGAGTACTTTGACTTTGACTAAAATGTTAGGAAGGGACGAGTGGACAAGAGATCCAGTACAAGTCATTTTACACTTGGTTGCATGATGAAATAGCAGATCGGCTATTTTCAGCAAGTGTAAAAACAGTCATTACGATGGCATCAAGGCCTGCCAAAATACATTTTAGTCGACAAAAATCAACTGTAGATTTAGTCGACTAAAATCTTATGATGTTTAGTCGACTCAAACCAGACTAACACTAAAACAACAGTAACTGAGTACTTTTCCTACCAATGCCTGATTGTCAGACTGAAGCAGGCAGATCCAGGCTGAATAAGAACCCCCGCTGTTCGCCCACTAGGTGGCAGTCTTTGCACCCTCTGCGATCTACTCCTGTCAGTAACAACAAGCACATGCGTTGCATCTTCATGCCATATCTTTTTATACACATTCTGCAAGCCTGCAAAAATATGCATCTTCAGCAACAAGTGCACAACTTTAGCTTCATTCTGAAGAGTGTGATTGAAAATCCTTGCTACCATGTTGTTGGCTTGCGCTTTCGATCAAATTGTTTCAGCGCGCTTGGTCACCTTCACTGCCATAACAGTATTGTTAGTCGGGAAGCCGACAGCCTGGCTTCTTTTGTTTAAAGTGGAGAAAAAAAATGTATTGGCCTAAAATATTGTCTATATACATACATTCATGAATCCACTTGCTGACCGGCTGTTAGTATTGGGATTTTTATTTATAGGGGTTTCTTGTGACCCTACCATTAACATCCTATGGCAGGAAAACATGTCAAATTTCCCTTATGCTTTAAGTAGCATGTGACATGTCAAACTAGGGGGTTTTCATGATTCTGAATACATTTCAAGCATTAGTTTTGCACAAAATACACTCCTTGGGCTAAAAACAGCCATAGCCACTTGCCCAAAATGTGCTGACCTCATCACATTTGTGCTGACCTCATAACATTTGTCATGACGTCTATGGCCGTTTTTAGCCCAAGGAAAATGTTTTGTGTAAAACTAATGCTTGGAATGTATTCAGAATCATGAAAACCCTCTAGTTTGACTTGTCACATGCTACTTAAAGCAAAAGGAAAGTTTGACATTTTTGCCAGCCATAGGATGTTAATGGTAGGGTCACAAGAAACCCCTATGAAAACAATTGCCCAATACCGACAGCCGGTCAGCAAGTGGATTCATGAATGTATATATATATAGACAATATTTTAGGCCAATAAAAAAGACTAATATAAATGTCCCAGCCGTCCACCTCGACTGCCGGACTATGTCTTATTGTTCACTGTAAGAGTCCACTTTGTACACTTGCATTGTTAGACTAATGCTGTTGTATGACTGTGCATAAGTTGCTAAAGTGTAGAGGGGGCACCCGGATTTGAACCAGGGACCTCTTGATCTGCAGTCAAATGCTCTACCACTGAGCTATACCCCCTTGTTACATGTCAGGCAGAACACACATCCCAGTTCCTTTGTTCAAGGCTACGTCAACAAACAGTAGATTCTCACTTTAGCTAGCCTGCCTCTATTTGCATATCAATGCGTGTGTGTGTGTGTGTGTGTGTGTGTGTGTGTGTGTGTGTGTGTGTGTGTGTGTGTGTGTGTGCGTGAGACAGCAGCAGCAGTCGTCTCTGCGTCTCTCAGAGTTCCACCAGAAGGCCCAGCTGTGGCGAGGCATCGTCAGCATCGCCCTCATCGAGGGCCGGGAGCTCCTCCCCATGGACACCAACGGCCTGAGTGACCCCTACGTCAAGTTCCGCCTGGGAGACCAGAAGTACAAGAGTAAGGTAACCACACCCCCTACGCTACGAGCTTGTACATCTGCAGATCTGTAGATCTGCTATTTTTTTTAAATCGTGAAAATGTGGCGCAAATCTTTGAATATCTTTCAGAGCGAACGTTTTTAACTAAAATCTTTGCTACTGGGGGGTCCCTGGAACAACATATTTTCAGATGGGGGTCGGCGGCCAAATACATATATTTTTGGGGGTCCTTGACATGAAAATGTTTGAGAACCACTGACATAGAAACGTAGGTTATTCAGAAAACTATCAGGATTTAGAAGACATTTGTAGAATCGTCCTCAGGTCTAAATGGGCATAGCAGCAGTACTACGTACTACAGAAAATATGTTCAATATTTAGAGGGGGCACCCGGATTTGAACCGGGGACCTCTTGATCTGCAGTCAAATGCTCTACCACTGAGCTATACCCCCTTGTTATCATTACAGGAAGGTTGAACTAGCCTTTGTTCAAGGCTAGGTCAATAGTAGAGCCTTTCTCTTCTCCACCTTCCTCTATTTGCATATCAATGTGTGTGTGAAATGTGTGTGTGTGTGTGTGTGTGTGTGTGTGTGTGTGTGTGTGTGTGTGTGTGTGTGTGTGTGTGTGTGTGTGTGTGTGTGTGTGTGTACTGTGTACTATTGTGAGGAACCGTTTTCTGGTCCTCACAAGAAGAGAAATGGTTGTTTTATAGTTTTTAAAAAAAAGATCCGTTTACAACATAGAAAAGGATTCAGTTTGGGGTTCGTGTTAGGCTAACTTAGAAGTTAAGTTTAGGGATTTGAGATATGCCTGGTTGGTTTATATTTATTGCGTACAGTTTGTCCCGTGCACTGTGAGCTTGTAGATCTGCTATATATATCGGATTTAGGCTCATGGTTTACAATGGCCATGAACAAAAAAATTGTAGATCTAAAATGTTGTTATTTCCTTGTTTCGTTTTGGTTGTGGTTGATTTGTGTTGTTTTCTTCATGCGTGTATGTGTGTGTGTGTGTGTGTGTGTGTGTGTGTGAGCGTGCGTGCGTGTGCGTGTGCGTGCGCATGTGCATATGTGCGTGTGTGTGTGCGTATGTGCATGTGTGTGCGTGCGTGCGTGTGTGTGTGTGCGTGTGTGCATGTGTGCGTGCGCGTGCAGACCGTGCCTAAGACGCTGAGCCCCCAGTGGAGGGAGCAGTTTGACCTGCACCTGTTCGAGGAGACGGGGGAGGTGCTGGAGATCACCGTCTGGGACAAAGACACGGGACGCCGGGACGACTTCATTGGACGGTCAGTAAAGACACTTAATGACGTTCAGAAGATTTAGAACACTTTCCTGGGGGTCTTTATGTGTGTAATATGTGGTTTTAGATATTTTAGATTTTAACTGGGCTCACTTACTTCCTGGACTACATCAAGGACTGTCTAAAGAGGACGAGACGCGAAGACCGTACGAGCGACGCCATGTTGCTCCATGGTGCTCCATGGAAGGAAAGAAACATGCGCAGTTGAGACCAGGAAGTTGTAGGTGCCCAAATTTGTGCATGTACAACTTCCTGGTCTCAACTGCGCATGTTTCTTTCCTTCCATGGAGCAACATGGCGTCGCCCGTACGGTCTTCGCGTCTCGTCCTCTTTAGACAGTCCTTGGACTACATGTTGTCTCAGTAAGACAGCCCTCCCCCTATCCACAAGGAGGAGCAGTGCACCAAAGCATTATGGGAATTGTAGTCCAGGATGTGACATGTGTAACCCGGAAGTGGTGTTTGACCTTTGACCTCGCCTTCAAGGTGTGAGCTGGACCTGTCCACGCTGGCCAAGGAGCATACGCACCACATGGAGTTACCGCTGGAGGACTCTAGGGGCACTGTGGTGCTGCTGGTCACGCTCACCGCCTCCTCGCACGTCTGCATCGCAGATCTACAAGTGACGCCGCTGGACGACCCCGAAGAGCGCTGTGAGATCATGCAGAGATACGTAAGAGAAGAGGCGCTGGGAAAGACTTTTATTCAATTAACCCAGTCTATGCCGAACCCGCGATTCATCAGCATTCTTGCTTGCAACCTCCTTTTGCCAACACGAGAAATCTCGGATTTGTTTAATGTAGGCTAATTTATTCCAGAATTTATAGTACTAGACCTGTACGTGCCTGTCGGCTACTGTCCTACTTGAGAACGATGCAACTTGGGAACCTAATAATACCCGTCGTCAACTTGTCACAGCACCTGTTTTAACTGTCCCACATGGAGATCTCTGTATCTGCCAGTGTCTGAAGAGGGCAAACTGACTTGACTGTGAAAAGTGGACTGGTTAAGTAGGCTAATCAATTGTCAGATGTGGGGTTGCCATGGCAATCAATTGGCTGAGGCAGAGGCTGGAAATTGCACAGGTGAGGGGATTTAGGCTGATTTGGCCCACTGGCAGAGCCTGAGCAGAGCCTTTTGTGGTGGTTCTGGAGAACCGTGGGTCCGACCGACTCGAGTCCGGGCACTGCACTCCCTGCGGGGGTGTGGAACGCGTGTGTCGAATGTGAAGTCGGTGGGGCGAACTGTTCTTGAGTTACGTGCATTACAACCGTACACACACACACGCACGCACGCACGCAGAGACGTGGTGCATTTATAGTAGGATTTTATTTACCGCTTTTAGCATCCATCGTTAGCCTCCGGCGGCTCCCATGGTGTGTAGTCTGTGTGTAGATCTGGGTTCCTTTGTTCAAGGTTAGGTCAACCTCTATTTGTGTGTGTGTGTGTGTGTGTGTGTGCGTGTGTGCGTGTGCGTGTGCGTGTGTGTGTGTGTGTGTGTGTGTGTGTGTGTGTTGTTTTCACAGGGTGTGTGGAGGTCTCTGTCCAGGTTGAAGGATGTGGGCATGGTGCAGATCAAGGTGATGAGAGCTGAGGGCCTGATGGCTGCTGATGTCAACGGTACAGTAACCATGGAGCGCTCCGTCTTCAACTGCGCACACACACACACACCCGCACCCACTGTATCTGTTTCTTTCGCGAAAATAAACAGAAACTATAGTTCACAATGCTTGACAATTAGCACATTGATTTGATTGGTTGTTGCAGGTAAAAGTGACCCGTTCTGTGTGCTGGAACTGAACAACGACAGATTACAGACACACACCGTTTACAAGAACCTCAGCCCAGAGTGGAACAAAGTCTTCACCTTGTGAGTCCCTTTATCCTCTCTCTCTCTGTCTGTCTCTTTCTCAATTCAAGTTTCAATTCAATTCAATTCAATTCAATTCAATTCAATTCAATTCAATTCAATTCAATTCAATTCAATTCAATTCAATTCAATTCAATTCAATGGAGCTTTATTGGCATGAGAAAACGTATGTTTACATTGCCAAAGCAGAGGTGGAACAAGACTCTCTCTCTCTCTCTCTCTCTCTCTCGCTCTCTCTCTCTCTCTCTCGCTCTCTCTCTCTTCCATGTGAAGAGTGTAATGTTCTCAACAAAAACTATGACAAAAGAATGTTTGTCGACTACCTTTTTTCACTAAATAAAAACTAAAGCTATATGATGACTAAATAAGATCTAAGACATGGACCTCCTCCTCCTCCTCCTCCATCAGTAATGTGAAAGACATCCACGCTGTGCTGGAGGTGAGCGTTTATGACGAGGACAGAGGCCCCAGTGCAGACTTCCTGGGGAAAGTGGCCATTCCCCTGTTACAGGTATGTGTGCATGAGTTTTCAACCCAGTTCATATCAAGGTCCATTATTCATTCGGCATTTGAGCCACGTATGGACCACCATTTGACGACACTTAGCTTCTAGGTCGACTAGTGAATTTACTAGTCGACTAGTTGAATAGTGGACTACTTTGCTTAAAGCCCTAATTGTCATTCAGATGCGTGCCGGAGCTGAGAAGGCGTACGTGTTGAAGAATAAGAACCTCACTGGTCCAACCAAGGGACTCATCTACCTGGAGACTGAAGTCATCTACAACACTGTGAGTGTACTAAATACTTCTACCTGTACTACAATGTACATTTACAACACCGTGAGTGTACTAAATACTTCTACCTGTACTACAATGTACATTTACAACACAGTGAGTGTACTAAATACTTCTACCTGTACTACAATGTACATTTACAACACCGTGAGTGTACTAAATACTTCTACCTGTACTACAATGTACATTTACAACACCGTGAGTGTACTAAATACTTCTACCTGTACTACAATGTACATTTACAACACAGTGAGTGTACTAAATACTTCTACCTGTACTACAATGTACATTTACAACACCGTGAGTGTACTAAATACTTCTACCTGTACTACACACAACCAACCCACATTTTAGTTTTAGTCATAGTCTCTTCATTTAGCTTTAGTCACATTTTAGTCACCTGGAAGGTTATGTTTATATAGTCTAGTTTTAGTTGACTAAATCTACAGTTGATTTAGTCGACGAAAGTGTATTCTGGCGGGCCTTGATGCCGTCGTAATGACTGATTTTTTACACTTTCTGAACACAGCCGATCTACAAGCTCACAACGCGTCGCAGCGCGACGCGTTGTGAGCTTGTAGATCTGCTATTTTCAGCATGCAAAACAAGTGTAAAATTACTTATACTGGATCTCTTGTCCATACACTAGTCCCTTTGCTGCCATTTGCTGGTATGGTAACCTCAGTGTCAGACAGAGAAATGCCCTTAACAGGGTTGTTAAGGGGGCGGGGCTAGCAAAATTGTGTGGGGACAGAATTCAGCTGTCTGAGTCGTGTATATATATATATGACGAGCAGGTGTTTAAAAAAAGCATAATCATTAGAGCAGACAGCTGTGTGTTCCTGGTATAGCCCCCTATACCAGGAATATGAATTCCTGGCATGAATTCCTGGCCAATGGTTAAAGACCCCTGTTACTAAAACCGGTTGACAGGTACAAATTCTCATTTATACCTGTACCTCCATCCAGGCCATCAACAAGGGAAGCAGGAGGAGGTATAGATGCTATAATTTAGTCTCTCAGGAGTGAGTGGTGAGGATAGCTCTAGTTGCACTTTATAATTGAATGTAACAATCTGTATCTTGTGATAATGTATAATATACATTATGTCTGGTGTATCTATGTATGTTCTGCTGTCTGTAATGTGTCTGTGTGAGCTTTTATTATCTGCTGTGAAACGAAGTGCCCACGCAGCTTTGGGACGTATAAATAACGAAGTGCCCACGCAGCTTGGGACATATAAATAACCCTGACCTTGACCCTGACCTAAGCTGATCAACCAGACTGGCCTTGAGTCATTCTGCATCTGTTTAAACCCTGTGGGCTCCCCCAGAGTTAGTGTCAAAGTGTCCTTGAGCAAGACGCTGAACCCCTAATTGCTCCTGATGTGCAGGTTGGTGCCTTGCATGGTTTTCCACCACCATTGGTGTATGAATGTGTGTGTGAATGAGTGAATTGATGCACAATCTATGTAAAGCGTCTTGGATAAAGGCGCTATATAAATGCACCATTTACCATTTTTTAACAGTGGGCGACAGCCAGGCGAATTTTCCGGAAAGTGCATTATTTGTCTATGGGACACGGCGGCGACTACCGGCGATAGCAGGCGAACAGGCGATGGTCGAAAAGTGGGCGGCGCCTGAAAAGATAAAAATAATTCATCTTTAACTCAAATCTTTGCTTCTGGGAGGTCCCTGGAACAACATATTTTCAGATGGGGTTCGGCGGCCAAATACATATAGTTTCTGGCGTACTTGACATGAAATATTGAGCAGCACTGACATAGAAACATGTGATATTTCAGAAAACTGTCAGGATTTAGAAGACTTTTTTTTAATTTTGACGTCAGGTTTAAAGGGTCTTAAAGTTCCATAGTGCAGCTTTTTAAGGGTCTCTTCTTCTCTTCAGGTCAAAGCTGCTCTGAATACCTTGGCCCCTGCGGAGCAAAAGTACCTTGAAGAAGAACCAAAAGTCTCCAAACAAGTATGTGTTCTCTTATGTTAATAATTAATAATAAACACGATGATAATGAAGACGATAAGAAGAAATAATACTATAGCTCATTTTAGGCTTGCTGAAAATAGCCAATCGATCTGCTATTTTCAGCACGCAGCCAAGTGTAAAATGACTTTTACTTTATAGTGGATCTCTTGTCCACTAGTCCCTTCTTAACATATTATGCTAGTTTTTATTTGTTGACGAAATTGTCAATATATTTAGTCATAGTTTTAGTCATCATAGCTTAGTTTCCATTCTGTTTTCGTCAGTGAAACCAGGTAGTCGGCGAACATTTTTCATCATAGTATTAGTCGACGAAATCAAACACTACAATAATAATCGATTAATCATGGCGTCTAACGTTTCAGCTGCTCCGGCAGAACTTCAACCGCGTGAAGAAATGCATCATGGTCCTCATCAACAACGGGACGTACCTTAACAGCTGCTTCGAGTGGGAGTCAGCGCAGCGGAGCATCACGTCCTTCGTGGTATGAAGGACACTCACTCACACGGGCCACACACTTTTTAAAGATGGAGTGCCGTGATTCTTTTCCACCCTAAAACATGACCATCAGGTCTTATTGTTATATAAGGTGTACAGCATTTGTTAAAATGTCGTTTTTATGTGGGCACGCCCACCAGTTCATTAAGTATGCCTGGTTTGCCTGGTGGGTGGTGATCCACCTCAACTGAAGCCACACCCACAGCTGTAGTTGTATGATAAAGGGGGAGGGGTTAGGGGAGGGGCTGATAGTGTGATGTCACTATATTACTGTTTTTTTCATTGGCACATTTGACTGTCAAGGTTTCAGCCTCCAGGAAGAAACCCTAAATGCAAAGGGAAGACATCATTGCACATACCAACCAAGGGGCCTGATGAAGTACTGTCACCTCATAAACACATGAAAAATTGGAAAAAGTACAAAATTCACGGCACTCCATCTTTAACCATTTATGTATGTCCACACAAAGGAGACTCATACAATGACACAAATATTATAGGTTACAAAAGCATGGCATGTGTTTTCATGGTACAATATAGGCCTGTCACTCAGCATCTATCCATGGGTATAAGTAGCAGCAATTATAGCAGAGACACCACAATACTTTTCCAGCCCTTTTTCCCTCCTTTTTGGGCATCCCAAGTTGTTGTTGTCTAACAACAGTCTGTGGGTATGCCCTAGGCTGTTGTCTAACAACCAGTCTGTGGGTATGTATGCCCTAGGCTGCCAAATATAAAGACAAATAGAGTGTCGCAAAACACGTTTTGTTTTGTTTTGTTTTTCTTCTAACAAATCCCGGCCCGGTCAGCTGTTTGTGGTGGTGGTGTGGAACTTTGAGCTGTACATGCTGCCTCTGGCCCTGGTGCTGCTGTTCACCTGGAACTACCTGTTCACCTCC
Source organism: Electrona antarctica (assembly GCF_951216825.1). Classification (NCBI taxonomy): domain Eukaryota; kingdom Metazoa; phylum Chordata; class Actinopteri; order Myctophiformes; family Myctophidae; genus Electrona; species Electrona antarctica. Next base: position 5,795,190 of record NC_136797.1, on the reverse strand, counting down.
TGCAGGGACCCAGGAGACCTGGTGAGGAACAACACACCTCAGCTTACCTATACTCTCTGTCTGGGCGGTGAATAGTCTCTTCATTTGGACAGAAAATGTGTTTTTGTCATAGCTGGGGCTATTTCTCCTAGTCCTAGGGGCTCCATCTTGCACCACCCTTATCCCTAAACGTATTTGCCATTTTTTTACTATTTCGAAAAATATTTTAAAATAGTTCAACTAGCCGATCTACATCAAGACATTGTGAGCTTGTAGATCAGCTATTTGAACCTTTTTATTAATGTTTTTCAAAAAAATTGCAAATTCGTTTAGGGATAAGGGATAAGGGTGGCGCAAGATGGAGCCCCTGAGGTCTTTTGAATAAAACGCCATTCAGTTTTAGTTTTAGTCATATTTTACTATTTTAGTCATCTGAAATGTGTTATAGTTGACTAAATATCATAAGATTTTAGCCGACTAAATGTACAGTTGATTTAGTTGACTGGCAGGCCTCGATGTGGCATCATAATGCCAGATGTTTACTTGGCTGTGTGACGAAAATAATAAAATAAAATAAAATAAATACAAAATAAAATAGCCAATCTACAATCACAAGCTCACAACGATGTTGATTGTCGTAGCCGGTCATGCATAATTAACCATTCATTGCGCCACACTGTCTGTGTCCCTGTCTGTCCCCCTGTCTGTCCCCCTGTCTGTCCCACTGTCTGTGTCCCTGTCTGTGTCCCTGTCTGTGTCCCTGTCTGTGTCCCTGTCTGTGTCCCTGTCTGTCCCCCTGCAGTCAGTGGAGGTGATGTTTGACTGGGAAGACGAGGACGACGACAAGGATGACAAGGTCAGTTACAACAACCTGGCATATCTTTTCAAATGAGGGTCTGCGGGCAGATGGGGGTTTTTGAAATGTTTTTTTTTTGTCATGCCAAAAGGTTGAGAATGAATCGCCGTGCTGTTGGATCATGGCAAAACTTTGAAAAGCTTGTCTGTTGTTGTGCCTGCAGGACTCTGAGCGTAAAGGCCTGATGGACAAGCTGTACGCCATCCAAGACGTGTTCATCAGCGTACAGAGTGCACTGGACGACGTGGCGTCCTACGGAGAGAGGATCAAGAAGTGAGCTTTAAAGCTGCGCAATAATGTCAACATTTTAATTACCTTTATTTTTTGCTTTTTTTGACAGCCATCAATGAGTAAAACGCTCCCAAAAAATGTAGTCTCTGTGACACATCTAGGGGCCGCAATCTGCATTCAAAGATGTTCCTAGAAGCTTTGTCATTGGTTTGAAAAAAGAAACCTGGTCGCAATGACTAACCAATCAGGAAGTAGACAGGCAAATTGACCGGCCCCTAGTCACAGAGACTACATTTTTTGGGGGAGCGTTCTACCCCATTGCTGGCTGTCTGAATAAAAAAATAAAAGAAATGTTTGACTTATTATTGCTTATAGCAGCTTTAATAGTCCCTGACATCACAGTTAATTTCACATGAGACATTTCAGCTGAATTCATATTTCATGTTTTATAAATACTAATTATTTTCTTTCCTCCTCAAAACCCTTGCGGCGGCTGGGCTGCAGTTCAGTGAACTGGACCGTGCCTTTCATCAGCTGGCTGGCCATCATCTCCCTGGGTGTGGCCACGGTTCTGCTTTACTTCATTCCTCTGAGATACCTGGTGCTGGCATGGGGTAAGTTTAGTCCTGGCCATCATCTCCCTGGGTGTGGCCACGGTTCTGCTTTACTTCATTCCTCTGAGATACCTGGTGCTGGCATGGGGTAAGTTTACTTCATTCCTCTGAGATACCTGGTGCTGGCATGGGGTAAGTTTACTTCATTCCTCTGAGATACCTGGTGCTGGCATGGGGTAAGTTTAGTCCTGACGTCGACATTTAAAAAATGTCTTCTAAATCCAATCAGTTTTCTGAAAAACTTACGTTGTTATGGTCAGTGGTGCTCAAAACGTTTTCAAAAATACAAAATAAAATACAAAATTATGTATTTGGCCGCAGACCCCCCCCCCCCCCCCATCTAAAAAGTGACACCGAAAAGCAAAGATTTGATTTTAAAAATATTCACTTTCATTCAGGAGAATTGCTTTTGAAATCCATGTCGTTACACCGCATCTCCACTAGCTAAAGAGTGCTGGGTTGCGCCCCGAAAATAGCTGATCTACAAGCTCTATTGTAGAGCTTGTAGATCTGCTATTTTCGCTATTATTGTCCAAAAGTCAAAGTCATACGATTTGTCACACACGTTACCGCAGTGAAATTTGTACTCCGCATTTGACCCATCTCTTGGAGCGGTTGAGCCGCAGCCAAGGAGCGGTGAGTCGTGCCGCGCTCGGGAATCATTTGATTAGTTGATTTGACCCCCCCAATCCAACCCTTTGATGCTGAGTGCCAAGCAGGGAGGCATTGGGTCCCATTTTTACAGTCTTTGGTCTGACCCGGCCGGGGATCGAACCCCCGACCTCCCAGTTTCAGGGCGGACACTCTAACCACAAGGCCACTGTCTGGTGGGCATCCCTCTTACAGGATTTTAGCCCCCGTCTCTCTAACTCTCTGCACGTCCCTGCGCAGTGCGCACGCCGTCCCTGCGCAGTGCGCACGCCGTCCCTGCGCAGTGCACACGCCGTCCCTGCGCAGTGCGCACGCCGTCCCTGCGCAGTGCGCACGCCGCCATGCACTGTTGCTCTCTGTCTAGAGATCAGACGAAACCTCATTGTTCCTGTCTTGTCCTTATAGGCGTGAATAAATTCACAAAGAAATTACGCGACCCATATCTGATCGACACCAACGAGCTCCTCAACTTCTTCTCCAGAGTGCCGTCCGACGTCCAGATGGTACGTACTGTACTGTACTGTACTGTACTGTACTGTACATGTGGATAATGGATAATAATAGCTTCTTAAGGTTTACCTATGATCCTAGATTACTGAGCCAGGCACTACACTGTCTCTATGCATCTGATACTGCATATATGCATATTATACCTCGTGTTTACACTGCTTACTGTAAATCGCTCTGGATTAAGAAGAGCATCAGCTAATTGCCTAAATTGTAAATGGGACACTGTTGTACAACAAAGTGTAAAATAGCTCTCAAGTGGCTAACCAGACTAATCTCGAAATCTTCTCGATTATTCGATCCATCAAAAAGGCAATCAATGTTTTCAGACCTAGTTATCAGGGTTGCCATGTCCGCTTATTTGTAAGCGACTTTGGCTATGTTTGTCCTGTAAAGTAACGTGTAAATATTGGTAGTTGCGGGTTGCGATTTTTTTTTGCTTGGCTTGTTTCTAAAGTGTCTTTTGGGCCTGACTGACTGGCTGGCTCATTGACTGACTGACTGACTTTGTGTTTTGCTGTTGTTTCAGATGCAGTACAGCGAGCTGAAGGTCGACCCGTCGTCACAAAGTCCCAGCAAGCGCAGCAGACGGCCTCACATCAGCTCCTGATCATCAGCATCATCATCACCATCTCGTCATGCTGTAAATCAGTAGCCTGCATTGGGATCCAGACTGATTTGATCCGTTCCGCTGACGTTTTGACTCGTACTTCCAACTCCAGTTTTACATTGGAAGCCACCGGTTACATTGGAACAACTTGTTGTGACCCGTACAAATTGTGTCCGCGCCCCAAACATGGGTCCCGAGTCCCGACAGGATGGTTTATCAGACTGAGGAGCAAAGTGAGACAAAACAGAGCCAACCAGTCTGGATTCCAGGCTAGTAAAAAAATAAATGTATTATTTATGAATGTATTCTTTTAAGGTGCTTTTACACACCAGTTTTTTTGTTGCGGTTATTTCGCCTGAAATATATGTTTTGCCCCCCAAAAACATACAGCCATTTTAAACACTAAAGCAGGCGTTTTAATGCCTCCATGGCCCATGGTGCAGCACGGACAGATGAAACGATGCAAAGACGAGTTGTGAGTTGATCTGGAGCAGCTGCATGCATCGTTGTGTCTTTGCAACGACGCCCGCTGGCTTCCATTGACAATGAACGGTAGACTGTATCTTTGTATGTTCATGTCACTGGCTTCCATTGACAATGAACGGTAGACTGTATCTTTGTATGTTCATGTCACTGGCTTCCATTGACAATGAACGGTAGACTGTATCTTTGTATGTTCATGTCACTGGCTTCCATTGACAATGAATGGTAGACTGCATCTTTGTATGTTCATGTCACTGGCTTCCATTGACAATGAACGGTAGACTGTATCTTTGTATGTTCATGTCACTGGCTTCCATTGACAATGAACGGTAGACTGTATCTTTGTATGTTCATGTCGCTGGGCTTCCATTGACAATGAACGGTAGACTGCATCTTTTAATCTGCCCCGTGTGAACGCAACATCAGCTACAGCAGTGGTTCTCAACCTTTTCAGGCTGTAATAAGTTAATAAGTTAACCCCCCAAACGAATTATAATTAATTAGGGCGGCTGTGGCTCAGGAGGTAGAGCAAGGTCGTCCAATGATCCCTGGGGTCGGCGGTTCGAATCCCGGCTCCTCCTCCTCCTGTCCACATGTCGAAGTGTCCTCGGGCAAGACACTGAACCCTACGTTGCCTCCAATGAGTCGGTCGGTGTGAATGTGGGAAGTGAGGACGCTGGCGTCGACTGTTCGCCGCTTCACGTCCCAATGAATGAACCATTGACAAAGCGCTTTGAGCACTTGGAAAAGTGCTATAAAAATGCAATTAATTATAAAAAATGCAATTCATTAATCATATTTTAACTGGGAACCCCCCCCCCCCCCCCCCCCCAGCCACCCTGGACCAAGCACTTAGATATATATAGGAGTCGAGGCATTACATTTAGTTTGACTCCGTTCCGCACAGATAAATATTGTGAAAATAGCAGATCTGCTATTTTCACAATTTCTGCCTCTTTCTTACATTATTTGACCAATGTTTGACCGTGCAGTTTTTATATTGTTTGTTGACTTTATTGATGCAGTTAATGGTCTTTTTCTTTTCTTTGCTTCTTTCTTTTTGTTTGAGGTATTAAAAGGGTCCTTAAATTGTCACGTCAGTGTCATCTGGGGACCCCCCCCCCCCCCCGTCCAATTTATAGGAAGAAATGTGTGTAGAATATGCCAGTGATGTACAGTATGTCTGCTATGAAGGTATTTTACATGGACTATGTAGGAGTTGTTGATAATGAGGGAGGAGTGGTTAAGGTCAAGCGGAAGGAGGTCTCTTCTCCCGAAACTGCGTTGTATAAATACAACTTCCCGTAAACAAACACACAATGTCACTCATTTACAACTCAACGTTGCTCTCAAAAAATGTTTGAGGCGAGAAACGCAGTACCCAAAAAAATGATTCTATATTTGATCAACTCACTTCCTTGTTTTGCTGCAGCTGGGCAGACGGCCAGCGCGCGACACTTTATACTTTCATTACCGTATAAGCAAGGAAATACCTTGTTTTGTTGTGTTTTGGGTCAATTTATTAATGTATGGATTAAGTAGCCATGTCATAAGCGAGATAATGCATGGCTATAGGTGGTCATTGTTGATATAAATCACCCGGTCTGTGATTGATATATAAACAATGACCACCTAGCCCAGGGGTTCTCAACCCGTGGGTCGCGACCCCTCGGGGGGTCGCCAAATTATTTTAGGGGGTCCCCAAATTATTTTCAAAAAAAAAAAAAAAAATCACGATTTTTCAAAAATAGCAGATCTACAAGCTCGTAGCGCGCCACTCGGTGGCGCGCTATGAGCTTGTAGATCTGCTATTTTTCAATAGCTAAATTATAACAATGCTTAAAACACCAAAAGGGGTTCCCGCCCAAAATGGTTTAAGGTTATTATAGCAGTCAATTTATATTGGGGGTCGGGAGGGGGCGGGGCGGGGGTCCTGAGACATTGCCAAAGCATTTCCGGGGGTCCCCGGCCAAAAACGTTGAGAACCCCTGACCTAGCCATGCATTATGCCTCACAAGGCTTACATAAATGTCCATCGATATAATTAAGGTGCTAATCTTTTTAAACAACACGTTACAAAGAGGTAAGTGTGACCCCCTTGTTTCACAGAAAAAAATATAAAATGAATGGAACGAACTCTTGTTAATGTAATCAAGCATGAAGTCACTTTACGTCTAGACAATGTATACCGACTATTACTGTACCTATATATGTATGTATCCTGTTAATTAATCACCACAATGCCTATACTGTACCTCCCATTCTTCCTGTGTAGTCCTGTCAACATAATTATGAAATATAGGAATGCTGAACGTCGTGTCATCGTGCAAAGAGTGTGTGTGTGTGTGCGTGCGTGCGGTGCGTGCGTTGTGTTGCATGCGTGCGTGCGTGTGTGCGTGCGTGTGAGAGAGAGATGAGATTCTGGTCATAATATCATATGACTCAGATGAAATGTGAAGAAACAGCCCCTGCATGTCTTGTTTGTTGAGTACAAGTGGTTGTTATTCATGTATGTCTTGCATAACCGTAAGCGTTGCATGACTGGGAGCCTAGTATGATAGTGATACTGAAGTGCATTCATATACTAGGCTGTGTGTATAATCATGTACTGTGTGGGCACTTCATGCATGTATGTATGTATGTATGCTGCATCTACAAGTAGTAGAAGCCGTTCATACACCAAGCTTTAGGAGGTCTATAAAGGTGGTCGCACACTGGGACGCGTTTTTCGGAAAACCCTACGGAAAAAACGCCGCTAAAAATCCGAAAACGCGTCCAGTGTGCAGTGGACCTTTTATAGGCTCCGTTTAGACTGCAGTCACATCAAAGTCAAATACGATTCAAATCGGACTTGTTTTTTCCTCTTCTCAAATCCGATCTTTTGGGCCCGACTGACCCTTTCACACTGCCGTTTGCAAGTGACCAGAATCCGATCTCGGTGTTCAGACTGGCAGCCAAATCTAGCCTGAATCCAGATTGGGATGTGGCTGATTTGTGTTAAATAAGTCTAAAAACGCAAAACAAGTCACATGGAATCTGATTTAGATCAGGTTGTTGCATTCAGACTGAGACAGATCTCCTGAAATCAGATTTGAATCGATTTGAAACCACCTCTGAATGTGGCTCAAGTCACATTGGAAAGAAAATCAGATTCCATGTGACTTGTATGTACAGTATCATGTGACCTGTCTGCATTTAGACATATTTAAACAAATCAGATTCCAATCTGGATGAGGCACAGATCTGAATCAGGCTTCCAGTGTAAATGGGGCCTTCTAGACATTTAACCCATTTTGGACTGAGGTCGATAAAAGAAGGGCTTCTAAATCCTAACATTTTTCTGAAAACCCCATGTTTCTATGTCAGTGGTGCTCAACCTTTTTCATGTCAAGGACCACCAGAATTATCTCTATTGGGCCACGGACCCCCATCTCAAAATATGTAGTTCCAGGGACCACCCCAGAAGCCAATATTTTAGTTAAAAATGTTCGCTCTGAAATATATATTCAAAGATTTGTGCCACATTTTCACGATTTTTCAAAAATAGCAGACCTACAAGCTCGTAGCGCGCCACTCGGTGGCACGCTACGAGCTTGTAGATCTGCTGTTTTCCAATAGCTAAAGCATAACCTAATGCTTCAAACACCAAATAAGTATAACCACCGTTAACCACTTTCTACCTGCCCCTGTTGTCTGTGTTTTGGGCATGTCGTTATTATGTGAAAAATCTTTCCAAAGAAGATGCAGCTTTGAGTTTGTTGTACATCAGCTATTTTCACTGGTCGTCATATTATGATGAAGTATATGTATATATAGGGCTTGAAGTCATACCGTGTAACATTTTCCAATTAAACAAATGTCATTTTTGTTACTCTTTTATTGTTGTTTTTCCTCAATAGCCATTACACATAAATGTGTTCTTTTGATTTTTATTCATGGCAGTTATCCATGCAGGCGCTGGAAATGTATTCATTTATGTATTTTAACATGAATAAATACCGTTTCGGGAAAAACCTTGCTTTCCGAAATAATCTCGTAACAATGTTCTTTTTCATTATTTTATTCCCGCCTCTTTTTTTTAACTGAATTCTGGGAATCGCAGTTCCAACAGAGCTATACCAGAAGCAGAGGTGTCGCCAAAAAAAGACTACAAAAATGGATGCTACACCGTATGACTTCAAGTGGTTAAAGTGTTTTAATATTATTATTATTATTATTTCCCTGTGTATTCATTGTTCCAGTTACACCATACATTGAGAATTGTTGCTTTAGCACGAAACGACTTTGTGTAATGACTGCGAAACATCTTGTATAAACAAATAAATAATTTTATACATAGTTAAACCTATACAGTGTTATTATTTATTATCACCTGGCACAATAAAAGTGCTTGAAGCAATTGTCTTATTTTAAAATATGTATTTGTACAGCATGTATGCATGTACAGTACATAGCCGATCTACAAGTTCAAAACGCGTCGCATCGCGGCGCGTTTTTGCTATATTTGAATTGAAATCCTGAAAAGTCATTTTAACTAAAGACAAATATATTGGACATAAAAAGACAATAACATTATTTGTAATACTACTCAGAAAACTACTAATTTAGACTGTAAGTAATTAAAGTGAGTCATGTTTGCATGTTTGGAATTGTAACAGCTGAAATCAATAACATATATCAGTATTCCAAAATTAATCTGAGGGCCACATTAAGTGAAGGTGGGGGCCGCATGTGGCCCGCGGGCCGCCTGTTGCCCATTTATGATCTACATGCTATAGCCACTTTTCAAGTTAGGATTAGGTCATTTTTTTCCCATTTTAGTGAAAACTAACACTTTTACACATGTATAGCTTCCTACCAGACAGTGACGATATATTACATATCACTTCAAAATGAGGTGTTATTATTATTAGCCCAGTTATAATTATTAGTTAGTTAGTTGCTGCGAGAGTGTGAGGTCTAACCAACACCAACTCGGGATTCCTGCATGGATCGCTGCCCTCCACAATGTCCTGTCAAACATCAGCTTCTTGAGCTCTGCAGTGTTGTCAGCCAAGCTGTCGCGCCGCAGCACGTCCACAGAGGTGGTACGCTTCTTTCCCCTCCTGGCTTTGCACTGGGTTGGCTCCCATATAGAGTCAATTTACGTCTATAGTTATAATTATTATCGTAATATAATAATAATACTTACGCAACCTCAACCAGCTTCGCTGATTGGCCAACAACACATGTGACGTATGTTTCGGACGTCACCAAATACAGCAAGGTATATGAATCCAGCTGCTTTCTTTCACTGCAAATATTCACCACCGGTAGTTTGTGGACTTAAGGGTGCGTTCATTTGCATTTGGGGGATTTCATACTATAGAGGATGTCTTCCGTAGGAGGTGAAGAAGAGGACCTGGGCAAGGACGACCCGATCAATGTCATCGACGACTTGCTTCTGACGACCGCCATACAGGCCCAGAAACCCCAAGCCGGTAAACACATAGCCATACCGTTCCACGAGGTCCAAAAGCTGTGCCTGGAATACGGATACATTCCGAGGATCGAGGGTTTGCAGACCTTCACGTCCCTGGCCAAACTCCAGCTCAACAGCAACAGCATAAAGAGGATAGAGGGACTGGAGTGTCTCACCAACCTGAGATGCCTCGATCTGTCGTTCAACCACATCGAGCGGGTCGAGTGTTTCGACACTCTGGTGAAGCTGGAGGACCTGAGTCTCTACCACAACAAGATCTCGGTCCTGGAGAACATGGACACGCTCCAGAAGCTCCAGATCGTCTCCATCGGAATGAACCAGATAAAAGATTTAGAGAACGTGGAATACCTCCGGAAATTCAAGGACCTGCACTGTCTCAACCTGACCGGAAACGTCATCTGCGGCATACCCGACTACAAGAACGTCGTCGCTTCCAGGCTGCCGACCCTGTCCTACCTGGACTACAGGCTGGTCGACAGGGTGTCGGACGAGGCCGTGAAAGCCATCAGCGAGTACGATCTGATCGTTTCAATGCTCAGGGACAAAGAGATCCTGTACGAGAAGGGCCTGGAGGACCCGGAGCAGCTGCAACGGGACGCCTTCGTGGAGTACCTGAACGACCACTTCCTGTACGACAGCATCATCGAGGACGACGAGGAGGCGCAGAAGTGGACCGACGCGCCCGGGATGGCCGCCCTCCTCCAGACGTTCAAGTTCGTCGCGCACGACCTGTGCACGCAGATCTTCGACACGGGCCTGCACGAGCGGGAGCAGCGCGAGGACGAGATCCAGGCCTTCTACGTGTGCCTGAAGGCCACGGTGGCCGAAAACCAGCAGGTGGCGGGCCAGGTGGTCACGGAGTTCGAGCTGAGGCGGAAGCAGAGGATGCTGGAGTTGTGCGCGCTGGCGGACGCCGGCGAGCAGGGGGAGCAGCGGCTGGCGTACGACGACGAGATCAAGCTCTTCTTCGACAGCCTCATGATGCTGGAGATGCAGCTGGTGGACCAGCTGGCCACCCTCATCAAGGAGCTGGGCAGGAAGATCGGCGAGATGGTCGAGGGCTTCACCGAGACGGCCAAGGGGATCTTCGAGCAGATCCGCGCCGAGGAGAAGAAGACGGACGACGAGCTCATGAAGAACGTGGTGGCCACGGTGCAGAAGGTGCAGGCCAACGAGATGAAGGACCTGCCCATCGACGTCAGGATGCTCTTCAAGAAGAAGGAGACGGTGGTCGACGCCATGGTGGCCTGGCACGACAACCGCGTGATGAAGATCAACCAGCGCGAGGAGCAGCTGACGACGCGCATCCACGAGTGGCTGGTGGAGTTCCTGGAAGGCATACGGGACGAGGAGATGAAGCGGACGGGACACCGTCTGGCCGAGGTGAAAACCTACATCAACTACGTGAAGGGTGAGCTCGCCCTCATCCAGCCCTACACCCCTGTCCAGACCGCAGAGCCAGTGCAGAGAGTGCCGAACCAGTAGTGGCCAGTAGAGCACAGAGTACGCTGCAGTACGAGCCCTGGGCCATTCCTGGGGCTCTGGATGTTCCGGAGAGCCCCACACGGACCCCTCGGGGAGCCCCATACGGACCCCTCGGGGACCTGGGAGCCCCACACGGACCCCTCGGGGACCCCCACATGGTAACTCTGTCATTTCTCGACCGTTTCAGAGGTGGGCTGGGCCGCCACCCCGGGGGTTCTGTATGTTCTGGGGACCCCCCCGGGGACACCACAATACAGTACAGAGCACAGTACAGTACAGTACTGTACAGTAACTAACAATAAATGTATAGTTGTTCATTTGATCTACAAGCCCCTCCCGATGACTCAGATCCGATAACACAGAGAAGCTGTTTGAACCTCATACCTAAAACGTCTGGGACAACGCTCCACACGTCCCACACCCTTCACCCCCTTCTTGCAATTAGAACGGCAGATTCACTACCAATTCTCCCCCATAATCTGAAGACTCACCTCATCAGAGACTCACCCTCAGCCCCGTCTGAAGACTCACCTCATCAGAGACTCACCCTTAGCCCCATAGACTCACCTCATCAGAGACTCACCCTTAGCCCTGTAGACTCACCTCATCAGAGACTCACCCTTAGCCCCGTAGACTCACCTCATCAGAGACTCACCCTTAGCCCCATAGACTCACCTCATCAGAGACTCACCCTGAGCCCCGTCTGAGGACTCACCCTGAGCCCCGTCTGAGGACTCACCTCATCAGAGACTCACCCTGAGCCCCGTCTGAAGACTCACCTCATCAGAGACTCACCCTTAGCCCCATAGACTCACCTCATCAGAGACTCACCCTTAGCCCCGTAGACTCACCTCATCAGAGACTCACCCTTAGTCCTGTAGACTCACCTCATCAGAGACTCACCCTTAGCCCTGTAGACTCACCTCATCAGAGACTCACCCTGAGCCCCGTCTGAAGACTCACCCTGAGCCCCGTCTGAAGACTCACCTCATCAGAGACTCACCCTGAGCCCCGTCTGAGGACTCACCTCATCAGAGACTCACCCTGAGCCCCGTCTGAAGACTCACCTCATCAGAGACTCACCCTGAGCCCCGTCTGAGGACTCACCTCATCAGAGACTCACCCTGAGCCCCGTCTGAAGACTCACCTCATCAGAGACTCACCCTGAGCCCCGTCTGAGGACTCACCTCATCAGAGACTCACCCTGAGCCCCGTCTGAAGACTCACCTCATCAGAGACTCACCCTTAGCCCTGTCTGAGGACTCACCTCATCAGAGACTCACCCTGAGCCCCGTCTGAGGACTCACCTCATCAGAGACTCACCCTGAGCCCCGTCTGAGGACTCACCTCATCAGAGACTCACCCTGAGCCCCGTCTGAGGACTCACCTCATCAGAGACTCACCCTGAGCCCCGTCTGAGGACTCACCTCATCAGAGACTCACCCTGAGCCCCGTCTGAGGACTCACCTCATCAGAGACTCACCCTGAGCCCCGTCTGAGGACTCACCTCATCAGAGACTCACCCTGAGCCCCGTCTGAAGACTCACCTCATCAGAGACTCACCCTGAGCCCCGTCTGAAGACTCACCTCATCAGAGACTCACCCTGAGCCCCGTCTGAAGACTCACCTCATCAGAGACTCACCCTGAGCCCCGTCTGAGGACTCACCTCATCAGAGACTCACCCTGAGCCCCGTAGCACTTGACGTACAGTATGGCCTTGATGACCATGGCAAAGATTAAATTGTAATTCAGATAGCGTGTTATTGAGACAGATGTAATTCAGATAGCGTGTTATTGAGACAGATGTAATTCAGATAGCGTGTTATTGAGACAGATGTAATTCAGATAGCGTGTTATTGAGACAGATGTATATGATTTAATGTTTGTTTTAGAGTACTAATGAATACTAATAATGAATGACATAAATCGTTTGCCAGCCAAGTCTATGGACTTTAATGCTTGTTTAGGGCACTAAATGATGACATAAGAAACAGCGGCAGCCAAGTCTATATGGACTTATAATGTCTGCTTAGAGTGTGTTTGTTTAAAGGAGTGAGGCACACCTCACTTCACACAAGTGTGATTTTTTACAAGTATGGTAAGAATAGTAAGTAGCCATAGGGGCAGGAGCCTATCTCCTGTTTCTGTAGCTTGAGGCAGCTTGATGTACAAGTACACCCCCTGGACATGACGCTAGTATGTCGCAGGGACTTACCCCCAATCCAACCCTTGATGCTGAGTGTCAAGCAGGGAGGCACTGGGTACCATTTTTAGAGTCTTTGGTATGACCCGGCCGGGGATCGAACCCCGACCTCCCAGTCTCAAGGCGGACACTCTAACCACAAGGCCACTGAGATGGTAAGAATGGTGGTCCCTTATTGGCTGTGGATTGTGACGTAACTAAGGTATGTTTCAAGGTCTACATGATTTAGAACGGCAGTTGTAATAGACATTAGTTAGCAGTACTTGCGTGCTCTGCTTGCGCACAAGTAGGGCCATGTATGGCCTACGTGTGTGCAAGGCGCAAGTTGGCACCTCGACAGAGTGCATTTATAGTTTAATATTATGTCTACCGGAGTACCTTTATCTATGATCCTACTGTAACCTACTGTAATAGATACATTTCAAGGATCTCCAGTTCCTTGATATGATAGTATTTAGTATTTTTATTTATGTATGCATTTCCGGGACCCCCCCAAACGATACACACTGAAATCCTCAGTGTTAATTCAACTCTTTGAGTGTACGGCTGGAACAAGTAAGGCTCTGGCGGTGGTTGAGAAACGGTATTCGTTTCGTATATATGAACGATTTTAGTTTTTTTGTTCTTGTATGTTTAATAAAGGTGCTGAATTTGTTTTTGTTTAAATGAGTGTGTAAATTAGCTCTATATTCCCCTATAGCAGCTGTTCGGTAACAGGGCTCTCCCCGTCTTTCCAGCTTTTAAGCAAACAAGAGAATACATTTTCAGGTCAGGATCTGCCGTTGGCAAACGGCAGAGCCGGGATTCGAACCATGGATCATTGGACGACCTGCTCTACCACAGCCACAGCCACAGCCTGTAGACTGTACTGTACTGTACTGTACTGTACTGTACTGTACTGTACTGTACTGTACTGTACTGTACTGTACTGTACTGTACACTGCCTCTCATCATGCACCTGTGCATGTGCTACACCGTAGTCTGTACTGCACTGTGCTCTGTGCTGGTGTTACAATAAAAACTCAGCTTCCCAACATGCACCTGTGCACAGTGTGAAGCTCAACAGCGCCACTTTGTCACCTGTTTTACTGTGCAAAGATGCACACACTTTTTTCACAATTGCACACACTCTCTTATGTCTGAGTAACTTGAGAGGGGTTGAGAACCCTTCCCTGTAATGTCCCCCTGTCCAGTCAGTGTGGCCTGCTGCTGTGACTCTGGCCCTTGTTTTTTTCTGCCCACCTCACCTCCTCGACCTCTCCTCTTCTCCCCTCCCCAACTGCCCTGATTTCCCCGCTCTCCTCTCCTCAACTAACCTCTACTCGTGTCATTGTCACCAGGCGTTCCACTCCTCTCCTCTCCTCTCCAACTGACCTGAGTTCCCCGCTTCCTCTCCTCTCCTCTCCTCTCCAACTGACCTGAGTTCCCTTCCTCTCCTCTCCAACTGACCTGAGTTCCCCGCTTCCTCTCCTCTCCTCTCCTCTCCTCTCCTCAACTAACCTCTACTCGTGTCATTGTCACCAGGCGTTCCACTCCTCTCCTCTCCTCAACTAACCTCTACTCTCCAACTGCCCTGAGTTCCCCGGTCTCCTCTCCTCTCCTCTCCTCTCCCCTCCCCTAGTCCCCTCCCCTTCCCTCCTCTCCTAACCTCTCCTCTCCTCTTCCTGCCTGATTGCATTGAATCAACTCACCTGTGGTGTTGTCAGCTGAGCCAGCATAGTATGGACTGCCAAATGAGAGTAGGCTGTTGTGCTGCCTCGTTGTCATGATGTTGCTTGTGGTGGTTTTGCTTCGGTTCTTAACTTCTTCTGACTGAGTGACTGGCTACACTACAGACTACAGCTACAGCCTACTACAGCCTACAGCTAGTTGCTGCCTGGCCGTATGGGTCCGTTTGGACGGCCCCCGGCTGGCCCCCGGGCCCCACGTTGAGAAACACGGCTATAACCCCTCCCGTCTGTGCGCACATGCTCAGTCGAGGCTGTTTTTGCGCACAGACACCAGAGCAGACTTGACCTGACTCCTTTAGTTCAAGGAGAGACAGAGAGAGGTAGAGAAGCACACCGTTCTTTTCTCTAGTGACAGATCATCATCTCTAACCCAGGCCAGGTCAACTGGTGTGTGTCTGTCAGTGACTGACAAACCCAACTTTTTAGATGAAAATCCAACGCCCAAAGCCCCTGACCCAGCTCTGTGTTGGGCACTGCACGGAGGGACGGGAGCGTCCAAAGCGCCTGGAGAACAGCTCTTAATACAAACTTTCTTCTCCTTTTTTGGAGGGCGCCAGCCAGCCAGCCCAGCCCAGCCCAGGGCGGACGGGACGGACAGTTGTTGGGTTTTTATTTTCTTCTTTGAGGAAGGAGGGGGTAAATTAAAATACCAACCAAAAGAAAAATAATGGTGCTAGCCAAGGTTAAGACGCTGGCCGTGCACTTTGACGCCCGCCCGGAGGAGTTGGACTCGCCGGACCGCGAGATCCTCACGCCCGGCGGCGGCCACAACCACCGCCGCATGCCGGCGTGCTTCTCCGGCGGCGACACGGTGTCCGGGCGCGTCGTGGTGGAGGTGGCCGGCGGGGAGGTGCGGGCCAGGCGGCTGGACATCACCGCCCGCGGGGTGGCCAAGGTCCGCTGGACCGAGTCCCGCAACGCCGGGGCCAACACCGCCTATACGCAAAATTACACCGAGGAGGTGGACTACCTAAGCCATTACGACACCCTCATAGGAGAGGAGAGAGGTAAGGAATGATGGGTGCTATTGGTGCTCCATTACAGTGATGATAAATATATGGATGGTCTAGTGTTTGTATTAATTAATGTGCCCCCCAGTGTTATTTTAATATAACTCTCTCTGAGTATGTATACACATGTTACATTTGTATACAAAATGTAACCAAATGTTTGGTTACATTTGAAATGTAACCAAATGTTTGGGTTACATTTGTAATGTAACCAAATGTTTGGTTAACATTTGAAATGTGACCAAACATTTGGATACATTTGTATACTTATAACTGTGAAGTGATGCAAGATTGCAACTATCTATCTATCGGGCTAATATTGGCCCTAAATAATGTATGGATTGGATACTTTAGCAGCCTATACTTGATACATTAGTATTAGTGTTAAGCTAAGCTGGTTTATACTGAATTCGATTGTTTATTAATAAGTGTGTTTTTTTATTTGGATTCATTGTCCTTTTTAGATGTTATTGCAAAGAAAAACATAATCTTGGGCTATGTTGTTTTCAAGTGGTGACCTACATTCTCCTGGTTACTATAGTGGTCCTGATGATGCATGAACAGCTGATAGTAAAGATGCACTACTAGATAAACCTACTCTAGTCACCTTTAAATGAGATGTAAAACAATACAGTGTTATTTACGGCACAGATCAATCATTGTTCTATCGGTTACCTGTAACATCAATTCATAAACTATAACCTATTTCTGAGAGTTTAAAGTCAAATGACCCCCCCCCCCCCTATAGCTTCCCTTCTTTTCAAGTTGATTTGCAAAGATATGGACCACATTACAGCGACTACAAGAAAAGGCACATACACCATTGCTGGGGACCATTTTTTTCCCATGTCACTTAAGAGACATTTTTTCTCACTTTATATTTATAGTAAAATAAAATGAGAGAACTCTGAGGCTATCCTATCTATGATTCTTCAGGCAACTCCCTTTGTTGGAAGCGGTTTAAACCTGTTCACAAACTGGCAGGAACTGAAAGGGGAGGGGAGGGGTTAGAACACAGAGACAAGCATCTCTCTCTATCTCTCTCTCCCCCTCTCTCTCTCTCTCTCCTCTCACACACGCATATTAAGCTAGAATGTGATACGCCGACAGTAGCCTACGGTAACTTTAAATTACAGTAATAAGTCATGAGTTGACAAGCTCATGTGTGCAGCATAGCACAGAAAGTGGCTGCTAGCTACCTAGCTGTCATCTTTATTAGTTGCAGAGTGTGTGTGCGTGTTCCCTCCTAGGATGTCATATGTGTCTATGTCAGTGACATCATTTTATGATATGAGGAAGTTCAAGTACACTGACTTCACTGTATCGGATAGATGGCCTATAGTCTAGTGCAACTACAGTGTATGTAAACAGTGATTCTTCAACCTTTCCAATTTCAAGGACGCCCCAATTTGTTAAACATTAACTCATTTAGCCCATATATGGACCTAATAACCCATTCAAACAGGGAAAGCATCTGTCGTTTTAGATTTTAACTAAATATATATACACGCACGCACGCACACACACAATGGGAACCTAATAGCCTTGTGTTGTTGCTGTTGTTGGAGCCTATGATGAGAAGATTATCAGTTTAGCCTCTGCCGCGCTGATTAAAATGGATGGTATGCCCCGTCAACCAATAACAGTTTGTGAAAACAACTATTGCTAATCTTCTGTTCTGTTCTGCTCCGGTTCAGGCCAGACCATATAACCTTATAACACACGTTTCTGTGTGTTGATTGGCACATGGCTGCTTTAGCCACTTAAAACCCCCCATTTATACCTATAGTGTGACCGGAGTTCCCCATGGATCTGCACTTAGACCTTACTTATATTCCCTTATGTGAGCTTGTAGATCGGCTCTAGTTCTTGCCAAATGTTTGCCCTCATAATAAGGCCTATAGGGTTGACTTGGTTCATCTATTCTTCACAGCAGCAATGTTCAACAATTCCCCTTTTGACCTGAGATCAGATTCTAAAAATGTCTTCTACATCCTGACAGTTTTATGAAAAAGCTATGTTTCTATGTCAGTGGTTCTTCGATTTTCCAAAAATAGCAGACCTACAAGCTCGTAGCGCGCCACTCGGTGGCGCGCTATGAGCTTGTAGAGCTGCTATTTTTCAATAGCTAAAGCATAACATAATGCTAACACCAAAAGGGGTTCCCGCCCAAAATGGGTTAATTTTGTACACGTCACAAGACATGAACAGAAAGTATAATGCAACTTAATTGCAACTCTATAGACATAACATTGAGGTCAAGAATGGTGACGGGTTTAGTGAGTTCAAGAAACAGAAAGACAAGGCTCCTTTTTTATTATTAATAAAAACCTACGTTTTTCTGCAATGAGAGACAACAGGAAGACTGCAGTCACTGCACAGAAGATGACAACCAGTAGCGCAGCAGCATTTACTGATGAGTAGGGATGTCCCGATCACGTCTTCTTTTTGCTTCCGATCCCGATTCAGATGTCTTGAAAATGACGTGATCGGTGGCCCCGATTTCCGATCACATGATGGGATCGGGGACAACCCTACTTATGAGTATGAATGAATAGCAACAATAACCACCCATGGCGTACATTCTACAGCGTTCAGCTATATTCCTGTTTTGGGGGATTTAATTTACTGTATTAAAGGGTTGTGTGGTTTAGTCTGCTATCATGATGATGATGTAACTCCAGATATTGGTGCGATTTCTGATCAGACCCCCTCCAAACCCTCCCCTCATTCAGATCTAAAAATCAACAGGAGCTAAACCTGTTTTACCATGCGGTGTACAGTACGACAGTACAGTACGTACAGTACGAGAAGCTTTCGTGATACATTTTCTCGTAACAATTTCACACAACTTTTGAAGAAATCTCACCAATATATATATATATAAAACATTCTTCCTGCTTCTCTGAAAATGTGTCTGTATATTTATTTGTATTGTAACTGTTGATGGTGATTTGTGTGTATTGATTTCCAATGAATGTACATTTCTCATGATATTAAATAACTTGTGAATGTAGACTGAATCTTGTCTGTCCTTTTTTTTTTAAATCTCAACTCTTTCTTTCCGTGTGTTCTTAATAATGTCACAAATGCATTCTCTCTGCTTCAATGTTAAAGGGTTAAGCAGCTTGAAGGGTGGTGTGTGTGTGTATACTTAGCTGCGCGTACACCGTACCGTGTCGCGCACCTTGGGGAAAACACCCGATCTACAAGCCGCTCCACAAAGCCGACGTGGCTTGTAAGATGGCCTTGTAGATCGGCTGTTTCCCCGACTAGAGCGCGACACCGGCAGGCGACTGAAGTCTAAATCGGGGGCATTCCTCAGTCTGCCCTCTTCTTCATACCCATCATGCCACAAGACCACATGGTCTTACACAAAACGGGGGCGGGGACATGTCAGAATTCAACCAATGGGCAAGCCTCAGCAGTCAGGTTTTGTGTGTCACACACTTCCTCCTATGAGAGGGATGGGGGGTTGGCCGTGTGTGTGTGTGTGTGTGTGTGTGTGTGTGTGTGTGTGGCTGAGGGAGGCTGCACAGTCTGGTTTATACCGGTCTGTTCTTGCTTCTCTGTCTGTGCTGCATGCCGGCGATTTGACAGCACATGCACGCACGCACACGCACATCCTCGTGCGCTGCACACACACACACATTCAATAGATATGTTGTAGGGCTGATTCCCGACAGCCCTGGTGCCAAAGATAACGTGCAGACGTATGTGTGTGGATGTGTCACACACGCACGCACGCACGCACGCACGCACACACACACACACACAGGAAATAGAAGTTTGATGGGGTTGAGAGCGGTGCTTAGAATTTGAAATGTAAACAGTGAAACGGTGAGAATGAGGAAGTGAAAACAACAAGGTCATCTTCTCTTTCTCAGGGTGTGTCGCTTCTGTTCTCATGCTGTGAAGACTACATAGTGCATGTACAGTGTATATATATATATACAGCATTTACAGTAGGCTATACATTTTGTCTTATCTATTTGGGATCACAGGTTTCATGGTTTTTGAACAAGCTTTTCTTTTGTACGGTTGTGTTTGATGGGATCAAATAAAGGTCTATGTACTGAAGTGTGGGGGAAAAAACTGTAATGTCCTTAACAAATTATTATCTTCAATCGGAGTATGATTGTCACTCAGTCACTGTCACATTATGGAGCAAATAAAATGGTTTCCTTATATTAAAAAAAGAGAAGAAAACGATTATTGTGTTGGTGTACATTTGTATGTGTGTGTGTCTCTGGCTCTCTCTGTGCCATTTTAAATGTATCACATGATGTGAGGTTAACTAAACCACTTGTACTTCTTCCAATTCAAATTCATCCAATTAAAATTGCTGCTCTACATCAAGCTACATGAAGCTTGCAGATTTGCCACTATTTCTGAATATTTGTTCAAAAATATGTGATGACATACAAAAAACAGGGGTCGCAGGTTTAAATATATAGAACGGAGGATCAAATGACGTTCAAATGTGTTCCTTCAGAGCAGGTGTGAACTTGTACGTGTGTGTGTGTGTGTGTGTGTGTGTGTGTGTGCGTGTGTGTGTGGATTCCATTGTGCACCATTCATGGAATGGTGTACTGTACAGATTCTATATGTGTACCATGCATGGAATGGTGTACTTGTGCAGACTGTGTGTGCACCACGCATGGGACGGTGTATTTGGAATGTTCTTGTGTCTTTCAGATGAAGACAGCCCAGAGGAAGGCCTAACGGTCCTCCACACAGGCGTACACGAATTTGCTTTCAGCTTCAACCTGCCACAGATGTAAGTATAATTAATAATAATCATGCATTTTATTTATATTGCACGGAAATGGCTGTTCTACAAGAATGTGTCGCATTCTGAGCTCTCTAGATTGTCTATTTTCACCCCAACATTTGCTTACCGTATATTACGACAATGTCATGTCACTCATAAGGCAGTAGATCAAACGGCACCCATAAAAGCTTTTTTCCTGTGGGTGGCATACGTTAGTCCGACATACCAATAGTGGCCGGTTAAGACTCACCAGTGGCTCCGATATATGTGGCCGGTTAAGTCGCATACGTGGCCGGTTAAGACACATACGTGGCTTCCACGTGCGGACCGTGCGGTTTGGGGTATAGGGAGTCGGACTATTGCGTGTCAGACCGTTACTACATCGGACCAAAGATATGCACCCCTTTCCTGACCATCCCTGTGCTCTGCCTATAGGCCCCTAGCCTCGGAAACCCAGACGTTTTTATTTCCAGGGAGAAAAAAAACTCTGGGACCGAGTCCACTTCAATTCGGCATAGAGTAGCGCAAAAGTCTTTTTTTTTAATGATTTGTACTTTATTAATTTTCTTTTGTATATGAAACATTGACATAGACATAGACAAAACACAACGAAATAAATGCATAACAAAACAAACACAAAACAAAACAATATAACAGAGATGCACAGAAATATGCCGCAGTCCACCCCAGCCCCAATTCCAGACATATTCCTTCAGTGTATTTTTCTAAAGTTGCAGCCCGTTCAGAGCTCACTCAGAGCCAGAAACTAATCAGAGTCCTGATGCGTGCATATGGTAAAAGCCCCATTTTAAGTCATAGTCGTCCATCCTATTGAGCAGCCTGTATGACAGTCGCTCGTAAGCGGCCAATAGTCCAACTCTCTGCTGATTTCTGATCGTCTGCACCTTTGTTAAATTGACGCACACACGTACACACACACACACACACACACACACACACACTCCTCTCTCTGTCTGTCGCTCTAATTAATTAGTCTCATGTCACGCAGCTGCGTCTAGATTCTCCCGGCGGATCCTGCCGGGAGCTGCCTATGGAGCTCCCTATGGAGCTGCCTATGCCATAGAAAGCATAGGTGGACCCCCCAGGCTATAATAGGCCCCTGGTCACCTAATTGACTGACTGTCTGTCCCTCTGCCCGCCCCCTAGGCCCCTGGCCACCTCATTGACTGACTGTCTGTCCCTCTGCCCGCTCCGCTAGGCCCCTGGTCACCTCATTGACTGACTGTCTGTCCCTCTGTCCGCTCCGCTAGGCCCCTGGCCACCTCATTGACTGACTGTCTGTCTCTCTGCCCGCTCCGCTAGGCCCCTGGCCACCTCATTGACTGACTGTCTGTCCCTCTGCCCGCTCCGCTAGGCCCCTGGCCACCTCATTGACTGACTGTCTGTCTCTCTGCCCGCTCCGCTAGGCCCCTGGCCACCTCATTGACTGACTGTCTGTCCCTCTGCCCGCTCCGCTAGGCCCCTGGCCACCTCATTGACTGACTGTCTGTCCCTCTGCCCGCTCCGCTAGGCCCCTGGCCACCTCATTGACTGACTGTCTGTCCCTCTGCCCGCTCCGCTAGGCCCCTGGCCACCTCATTGACTGACTGTCTGTCCTTCTGCCCGCTCCGCTAGGCCCCTGGCCACCTCATTGACTGACTGTCTGTCCCTCTGCCCGCTCCGCTAGGCCCCTGGCCACCTCATTCGAAGGGAAGCACGGCAGCGTGCGGTACTGGGTTCGAGTGGAGCTGCACCGTCCATGGCTGCCCACCGTCAAAGTGAAGAAAGAGTTTGTCGTGTTTGAGCACATCGACATTAACACGCCACTCCTGCTGGTAAGGGAAAACGACACGCCAGCATTTAGACATGATCCGTAACCAATCAACAAGTAGGCTGAGCGATATCTATTTTGTAGATTTGCTTATGTGAAATGTGCCGTCTGCATTTACCCATCCTGACTATTGGAAGCAGTGGGGGGGGGCTAGCCTGGGCACCATTCCATTTCGGGTTCATGAACCAGTCGGGAGCGGATGATATCGCTACGTCATGTTGTAGTATTGTTTTGTTGTCAGCAATCTTCCGGAACTAACTTTTCTCTTCAAACCGATTTTTCTCAATAAAAGCTACAGACAGGCTACGAGAGCTTTTATTGTTATTCTTCCGGTTTGAGGGAAAAGGAAGTTCCGTTTGATTGTTCCTGCCTGATGACTACAAAACAATACTACAACATGACCGGATCATACGGCACTTTTGGAACAGAGACGAGGCTTTCCTCCGAGGTGGAAAGCCTGGTGAGGTTAGTGGGGGGCTATTAATGCAGCATCCAGGGAGCACTGGGGGGTTAAAGGTCGTGCTCAGGGGGCTAGAGGTCGCACCGGTGACCTTCCACTTCCTAGTGTTGTTTTTGGCAACACATTTCTATTTTAGTTTTAGTCATATAGTCTTTGGTTTAGTTTTAGTCGACTAAATGTCATAAGATTTTAGTCGACTAAATCTACAGTTAATTTAGTCGACAAAAATGTATTTTGGCGGGCCTTGATGCCGTCGTAATGGCTCATTTTACACTTGCTGAAAATAGCCGATCTACAAGCTCTGCGACACGTTGTGAGCTTGTAGATCTGCTATTTTCAGCATGCAACCAAGTGTAAAATGACTTCTACTGGATCTCTTGTCCACTAGTCCCTTCCTAACATTTTTGTCTAGTTTTTACTGACTGAAATTGTCAGTATATTTAGTCTTAGTTTTAGTCATAGCTTAGTTTTCGTTTAGTTTCCATTTTGTTTTCGTCAGTGAAAAAATGTAGTTTTAGTCGACAAAAACAACACTGTTTGACGGCCTCTCTACTGCCCAGTCAAATGATTCATCCACTATTAATTAATACCTAAACAACCTAAACTGAGCTTATTAATTGCAGCCTTTTGGAAAGTGCAGTAGTTCCTATTGTGGTGTTGTCATATGAAGTGTCCAGCTCTGTGTGTCGTTGCCTCTCAGGCCTCCCAGGCCGGTACCAAGGAGAAGACCCTGTGCTGCTGGTTCTGTGCGTCTGGACCCATTTCTCTCAGTGCCAAGATAGAGAGGAAGGGATACACTCCAGGTAATGCACACAGAACTTCACATGCAAAACACCAACCCACATCTGGCCACCAACCCATTTAGACCTGAGGCCGATTCTTAAAATGTCTTCTAAATCCTGACGGTTTTCTGAAAAACCCATGTTTCTATGTCAGTGGTGCTCAACCTCTTTCATGTCAAGGACCCCCCCCCCCCCCCCCCCCCCCCCAGAAGCAAAGATTTGAGTTAAAAACATTCGCTCTGAAAGAATACATATTCAAAGATTTGCGCCACCTTTTCAAACAGTTGTCATGTTGGCACACATGCTTAAAATAGCTCTTATTTGCGCCGCCCTCGTTGAAAACAATGTATTTCCAACTCCAGCTTGTCTCAGTTCAGGCTTTATGAACAGCGCTCGAGCGCTCGGTTTCTGCCCCCTCTATATCGTAACTCTTCTATTAGATGGCTGGGTACTGTGCACGGCTGCCGAGTAGCCACAGCCACGCTGAAGTGTTTGTTAAATGGTAAATGGTGCATTTATATAGTGCCTTTATCCAAGGCGCTTTACATAGATTGTGCATTACATTCACCCATTCATACACTGATGGCGGAAAAAACCATGCAAGGTACCAATCAGCACATCAGGAGCAATTAGGGGTTCAGTGTCTTGCTCAAGGACACTTCGACACTAACTCTGGGGGAGCCTGGGTTCGAACTGGGGACCTTGCGGTTACCATCCGGAAACTCTACCCCTGAGCCACCGCCGCCCCTCAAGCCACACTGCGTAAAAGCAATCAGGAATCATATCAATCTTTATTTATAGAGCACAGTCACTACAGCAATACGTTATGACATCAAATGGAAAGGGTAAAACAGAACAGGGAACTATACTTTAGTTTCTGTTCCGTCTGCCTAACGGAGCAGTGACTTGTATAGAGAGAGAGGAGTGGAACGGAGCAGTGACTTGTATAGAGAGAGAGGAGTGGAACGGAGCAGTGACTTGTATAGAGAGAGAGGAGTGGAACGGAGCAGTGACTTGTATAGAGAGAGAGGAGTGGAAATGGTGAAAGAAAAAACAGCGTCACTGAAGTGCTGGAGAAAGTTGAAAAGCAGCTGAAAACCACCTTTTCCCCGCCAAGGTACTGGCGCTCCTTGTGTGTGTGCTTTGCTTCCTTCAGGCAGTGTTGCCATGTCTGCTTATTATAAGCAATCTTTGACTTGTCTTTTTCTGTAAAGGAACACTTTCCTGGGGTGTAATTTGTGGTTTTAGATATTTTAGATTTTAGCAGTCATGATCACTGGGCTCACTTACTTCCTGGACTACAACTCCCATAATGCTTTGGTGCATTGCTCCTCCTTGTGGATAGGGGAAGGGCTGTCTTACTGGTACTTCTGGTGCCCTCGTCGTTCTGAAAGGGGACAGGACTACGGCGCTCTATTAGTGTCTACTCTAGTCTACTCTAGTATGGACTCTATTAGTATGGACTCTAGTCTACTCTAGTCTACTCTAGTATGGACTCTATTAGTATGGACTCTAGTCTACTCTAGTCTACTCTAGTATGGACTCTATTAGTATGGACTCTAGTCTACTCTAGTCTACTCTACTCTAGTATGGACTCTATTAGTATGGACTGCAGCACTCTATATTAGCTTGTTTAATAAAGCAGTATTTGCATTTTCACAAAGTAATAATGCGTTTTTCCCCATTTCTAACCCTCCTCCTCCCTGCCCACAGGCGAGTCCATCCAGATCTTTGCCGAGGTGGAGAACTGTTCGTCGCGCGTGGTGGTGCCCAAGGCCGCCCTGTACCAGACCCAGACCTTCTTCGCCAAGGGCAAAGCCCGGCAGATCCAGCAGCTGGTGTCCAAGCTGCGCGGAGACACACTACCTCAGGGAAAGAGCCAGAGCTGGGAGGGCAAGGTTCTCAAAATCCCCCCCGTGTCCCCCTCCATCCTGGACTGTCCCATCATCAGAGTGGAATACGACCTGGTGGTGAGTGAGCTGACGACAACCCTCCCCTCTGTATTCCCATGGAGACCTGAGGACATGATTCTACAAAATGTCTTCTAAATCTATGACAGTTTTTTCTGAAAAACCCTATGTTTCTGTATCAGTGGTTCTCAAACTATA